>NW_027470077.1:0-46254 GCF_051020765.1 Lasioglossum baleicum | reverse complement strand
AAAACACGTGCGAGAGGATGCTTCCCGCAGGCTAGTCGAGTAAAAAACGTGCGAGAAGATGCATCCCGCAGGCTAGTCGAGCAAAAACACGTGCGGGAGGATGCTTCCCGCAGGCTAGTCGGGTAAAAAAACGTGCGAGAGGAGCATCCCTCAGGCTAGTCGAGTAAAAACACGTGCGAGAGGATGCATCCCGCAGGCTAGTCGAGCAAAAACACGTGCGGGAGGATGCTTCCCGCAGGCTAGTCGGGTAAAAAAAACGTGCGAGAGGATGCATCCCTCAGGCTAGTCGAGTAAAAACACGTGCGAGAGGATGCATCCCGCAGGCTAGTCGAGCAAAAACACGCGCGAGAGGATGCATCCCGCAGGCTAGTCGAGCAAAAACACGCGCGAGAGGATGCATCCCGCAGGCTAGTCGAGCAAAAACACGCGCGAGAGGATGCATCCCGCAGGCTAGTCGAGCAAAAACACGCGCGAGAGGATGCATCCCGCAGGCTAGTCGAGCAAAAACACGCGCGAGAGGATGCATCACGCAGGCTAGTCGAGCAAAAACACGCGCGAGAGGATGCATCCCGCATGCTAGTCGAGCAAAAACACGCGCGAGAGGATGCATCACGCAGGCTAGTCGAGCAAAAACACGCGCGAGAGGATGCATCCCGCAGGCTAGTCGAGCAAAAACACGTGCGAGAGGTTGCATCCCGCAGGCTAGTCGAGAAAAAACACGTGCGAGAGGATGCATCCCGCAGGCTAGTCGAGCAAAAACACGCGCGAGAGGATGCATCCCGCAGCTAGTCGAGTAAAAACACGCACGAGAGGATGCATCCCGCAGGCTAGTCGAGTAAAAACACGTGCGAGGGGATGCATCCCGCAGGCTAGTCGAGTAAAAACACGTGCGAGAGGATGCATCCCGCAGGCTAGTCGAGTAAAAACACGTGCGAGAGGATGCATCCCGCAGGCTAGTCGAGTAAAAACACGTGCGAGAGGATGCATCCCGCAGGCTAGTCGAGTAAAAACACGTGCGAGAGGATGCATCCCGCAGGCTAGTCGAGTAAAACACGAGCGAGAGGATGCATCCCCGCAGGCTAGTCGAGTAAAAACACGTGCGAGAGGATGCATCCCGCAGGCTAGGCGAGCAAACACACGTGCGAGGGGGTGCACGCCGCAGGCTAGTCGAGCAAAAACACGTGCGAGAGGATGGGATCCCGCAGGCTAGTCGAGCAAAAACACGTGCGAGAGGATGGATCCCGCAGGCTAGTCGAGTAAAAACACGTGCGAGAGGGTGCATCCCGCAGGCTAGTCGAGTAAAAACACGTGCGAGAGGATGCATCCCGCAGGCTAGTCGAGTAAAAACACGTGCGAGAGGATGCATCCCGCAGGCTAGTTGAGTAAAAACACGTGCGAGAGGATGCATCCCGCAGGCTAGTCGAGCAAAAACACGTGCGGGAGGATGCATCCCGCAGGCTAGTCGAGCAAAAACACGTGCGAGAGGATGCTTCCCGCAGGCTAGTCGAGTAAAAAACGTGCGAGAAGATGCATCCCGCAGGCTAGTCGAGCAAAAACACGTGCGGGAGGATGCTTCCCGCAGGCTAGTCGGGTAAAAAAACGTGCGAGAGGATGCATCCCTCAGGCTAGTCGAGTAAAAACACGTGCGAGAGGATGCATCCCGCAGGCTAGTCGAGCAAAAACACGTGCGGGAGGATGCTTCCGCAGGCTAGTCGGGTAAAAAAACGTGCGAGAGGATGCATCCCTCAGGCTAGTCGAGTAAAAACACGTGCGAGAGGATGCATCCCGCAGGCTAGTCGAGCAAAAACACGCGCGAGAGGATGCATCCCGCAGGCTAGTCGAGCAAAAAACACGCGCGAGAGGATGCATCCCGCAGGCTAGTCGAGCAAAAACACGCGCGAGAGGATGCATCCCGCAGGCTAGTCGAGCAAAAACACGCGCGAGAGGATGCATCCCGCAGGCTAGTCGAGCAAAAACACGCGCGAGAGGATGCATCACGCAGGCTAGTCGAGCAAAAACACGCGCGAGAGGATGCATCCCGCATGCTAGTCGAGCAAAAACACGCGCGAGAGGATGCATCACGCAGGCTAGTCGAGCAAAAACACGCGCGAGAGGATGCATCCCGCAGGCTAGTCGAGCAAAAACACGTGCGAGAGGATGCATCCCGCAGGCTAGTCGAGAAAAAACACGTGCGAGAGGATGCATCCCGCAGGCTAGTCGAGTAAAAACACGTGCGAAGAGGATGCATCCCGCAGGCTAGTCGAGTAAAAACACGTGCGAGGAGGATGCATCCGCAGGCTAGTCGAGTAAAAACACGTGCGAGAGGATGCATCCCGCAGGCTAGTCGAGCAAAAAACACGTGCGAGAGGATGCATCCCGCAGGCTAGTCGAGCAAAAACACGTGCGAGAGGATGCATCCCGCAGGCTAGTCGAGCAAAAACACGTGCGGGAGGATGCTTCCCGCAGGCTAGTCGGGTAAAAAAACGTGAGAGAGGTTGCATCCCGCAGGCTAGTCGAGTAAAAACACGTGCGAGAGGATGCATCCCGCAGGCTAGTCGAGGAAAAACACGTGAGAGAGAATGCATCCCTCAGGCTAGTCGAGTAAAAACACGTGCGAGAGGATGCATCCCGCAGGCTTGTCGAGTAAAAACACGTGCCAGAGGATGCATCCCGCAGGCTAGTCGAGTAAAAACACGTGCCAGAGGATGCATCCCGCAGGCTAGTCGAGTAAAAACACGTGCGAGAGGATGCATCAAGCAGGCTAGTCGAGCAAAAACACGCGCGAGAGGATGCATCCCGCAGGCTAGTCGAGCAAAAACACGCGCGAGAGGATGCATCCCGCAGGCTAGTCGAGCAAAAACACGCGCGAGAGGATGCATCCCGCAGGCTAGTCGAGCAAAAACACGCGCGAGAGGATGCATCCCGCAGGCTAGTTGAGCAAAAACACGCGCGAGAGGATGCATCACGCAGGCTAGTCGAGCAAAAACACGCGCGAGAGGATGCATCCCGCATGCTAGTCGAGCAAAAACACGCGCGAGAGGATGCATCACGCAGGCTAGTCGAGCAAAAACACGCGCGAGAGGATGCATCCCGCAGGCTAGTCGAGCAAAAACACGCGCGAGAGGATGCATCCCGCAGGCTAGTCGAGCAAAAACACGCGCGAGAGGATGCATCCCGCAGGCTAGTCGAGCAAAAACACGCGCGAGAGGATGCATCCCGCAGGCTAGTCGAGCAAAAACACGCGCGAGAGGATGCATCCCGCAGGCTAGTCGAGCAAAAACACGCGCGAGAGGATGCATCCCGCAGGCTAGTCGAGCAAAAACACGCGCGAGAGGATGCATCCCGCAGGCTAGTCGAGTAAAAACACGTGCGAGAGGATGCATCCCGCAGGCTAGTCGAGCAAAAACACGTGCGAGAGGATGCATCCCGCAGGCTAGTCGAGCAAAAACACGTGCGAGAGGATGCATCCCGCAGGCTAGTCGAGCAAAAACACGTGCGGGAGGATGCTTCCCGCAGGCTAGTCGGGTAAAAAAACGTGAGAGAGGATGCATCCCGCAGGCTAGTCGAGTAAAAACACGTGCGAGAGGATGCATCCCGCAGGCTAGTCGAGGAAAAACACGTGAGAGAGAATGCATCCCTCAGGCTAGTCGAGTAAAAACACGTGCGAGAGGATGCATCCCGCAGGCTTGTCGAGTAAAAACACGTGCCAGAGGATGCATCCCGCAGGCTAGTCGAGTAAAAACACGTGCCAGAGGATGCATCCCGCAGGCTAGTCGAGTAAAAACACGTGCGAGAGGATGCATCAAGCAGGCTAGTCGAGCAAAAACACGCGCGAGAGGATGCATCCCGCAGGCTAGTCGAGCAAAAACACGCGCGAGAGGATGCATCCCGCAGGCTAGTCGAGCAAAAACACGCGCGAGAGGATGCATCCCGCAGGCTAGTCGAGCAAAAACACGCGCGAGAGGATGCATCCCGCAGGCTAGTTGAGCAAAAACACGCGCGAGAGGATGCATCACGCAGGCTAGTCGAGCAAAAACACGCGCGAGAGGATGCATCCCGCATGCTAGTCGAGCAAAAACACGCGCGAGAGGATGCATCACGCAGGCTAGTCGAGCAAAAACACGCGCGAGAGGATGCATCCCGCAGGCTAGTCGAGCAAAAACACGCGCGAGAGGATGCATCCCGCAGGCTAGTCGAGCAAAAACACGCGCGAGAGGATGCATCCCGCAGGCTAGTCGAGCAAAAACACGCGCGAGAGGATGCATCCCGCAGGCTAGTCGAGCAAAAACACGCGCGAGAGGATGCATCCCGCAGGCTAGTCGAGCAAAAACACGCGCGAGAGGATGCATCCCGCAGGCTAGTCGAGCAAAAACACGCGCGAGAGGATGCATCCCGCAGGCTAGTCGAGTAAAAACACGTGCGAGAGGATGCATCCCGCAGGCTAGTCGAGCAAAAACACGTGCGAGAGGATGCATCCCGCAGGCTAGTCGAGCAAAAACACGTGCGAGAGGATGCATCCCGCAGGCTAGTCGAGCAAAAACACGTGCGGGAGGATGCTTCCCGCAGGCTAGTCGGGTAAAAAAACGTGAGAGAGGATGCATCCCGCAGGCTAGTCGAGTAAAAACACGTGCGAGAGGATGCATCCCGCAGGCTAGTCGAGGAAAAACACGTGAGAGAGAATGCATCCCTCAGGCTAGTCGAGTAAAAACACGTGCGAGAGGATGCATCCCGCAGGCTTGTCGAGTAAAAACACGTGCCAGAGGATGCATCCCGCAGGCTAGTCGAGTAAAAACACGTGCCAGAGGATGCATCCCGCAGGCTAGTCGAGTAAAAACACGTGCGAGAGGATGCATCCCGCAGGCTAGTCGAGCAAAAACACGCGCGAGAGGATGCATCCCGCAGGCTAGTCGAGCAAAAACACGCGCGAGAGGATGCATCCCGCAGGCTAGTCGAGCAAAAACACGCGCGAGAGGATGCATCACGCAGGCTAGTCGAGCAAAAACACGCGCGAGAGGATGCATCCCGCATGCTAGTCGAGCAAAAACACGCGCGAGAGGATGCATCACGCAGGCTAGTCGAGCAAAAACACGCGCGAGAGGATGCATCCCGCAGGCTAGTCGAGCAAAAACACGCGCGAGAGGATGCATCCCGCAGGCTAGTCGAGCAAAAACACGCGCGAGAGGATGCATCCCGCAGGCTAGTCGAGCAAAAACACGCGCGAGAGGATGCATCCCGCAGGCTAGTCGAGCAAAAACACGCGCGAGAGGATGCATCCCGCAGGCTAGTCGAGCAAAAACACGCGCGAGAGGATGCATCCCGCAGGCTAGTCGAGCAAAAACACGCGCGAGAGGATGCATCCCGCAGGCTAGTCGAGCAAAAACACGTGCGAGAGGATGCATCCCGCAGGCTAGTCGAGAAAAAACACGTGCGAGAGGATGCATCCCGCAGGCTAGTCGAGTAAAAACACGTGCGAGAGGATGCATCCCGCAGGCTAGTCGAGTAAAAACACGTGCGAGTGGATGCATCCCGCAGGCTAGTCGAGCAAAAACACGTGCGAGAGGATGCATCCCGCAGGCTAGTCGAGCAAAAACACGTGCGAGAAGATGCATCCCGCAGGCTAGTCGAGCAATAACACGTGCGGGAGGATGCTTCCCGCAGGCTAGTCGGGTAAAAACACGTGCGAGAGGATGCATCCCGCAGGCTAGTCGAGCAAAAACACGTGCGACAGGATGCTTCCCGCAGGCTAGTCGGGCAAAAACACGTGCGAGACGATGCATCCCGCAGGCTAGTCGAGCAAAAACGCGTGCGAGAGGATGCATCCCGCAGGCTAGTCGAGCAAAAACACGTGCGGGAGGATGCTTCCCGCAGGCTAGTCGGGTAAAAACACGTGCGAGAGGATGCATCCCGCAGGCTAGTCGAGTAAAAACACGTGCGAGAGGATGCATCCCGCTGGCTAGTCGAGTAAAAACACGTGCGAGAGGATGCATCCCGCAGGCTAGTCGAGTAAAAACACGTGCGGGAGAATGCATCCCGCAGGCTAGTCGAGTAAAAACACGTGCGAGAGGATGCATCCCGCAGGCTAGTCGAGTAAAAACAAGTGCGAGAGGATGCATCCCGCAGGCTAGTCGAGGAAAAACACGTGCGAGAGAATGCATCCCTCAGGCTAGTCGAGTAAAAACACGTGCGAGAGGATGCATCCCGCAGGCTAGTCGAGTAAAAACACGCGCGAGAGAATGCATCCCTCAGGCTAGTCGAGCAAAAACGCGCGCGAGAGGATGCATCCGCAGGCTAGTCTAGCAAAAACACGCGCGAGAGATGCATCCCGCAGGCTAGTCGAGCAAAAACACGCGCGAGAGGATGCATCCCGCAGGCTAGTCGAGAAAAAACACGTGCGAGAGGATGCATCCCGCAGGCTAGTCGAGTAAAAACACGTGCGAGAGGATGCATCCCGCAGGCTAGTCGAGTAAAAACACGTGCGAGAGGATGCATCCCGCAGGCTAGTCGAGTAAAAACACGTGCGAGAGGATGCATCCCGCAGGCTAGTCGAGCAAAAACACGTGCGAGAGGATGCATCCCGCAGGCTAGTCGAGCAAAAACACGTGCGAGAGGATGCATCCCGCAGGCTAGTCGAGCAAAAACACGTGCGGGAGGATGCTTCCCGCAGGCTAGTCGGGTAAAAAAACGTGAGAGAGGATGCATCCCGCAGGCTAGTCGAGTAAAAACACGTGCGAGAGGATGCATCCCGCAGGCTAGTCGAGGAAAAACACGTGAGAGAGAATGCATCCCTCAGGCTAGTCGAGTAAAAACACGTGCCAGAGGATGCATCCCGCAGGCTAGTCGAGTAAAAACACGTGCGAGAGGATGCATCCCGCAGGCTAGTCGAGTAAAAACACGTGCCAGAGGATGCATCCCGCAGGCTAGTCGAGCCAAAACACGTGCGAGAGGATGCATCCCGCAGGCTAATCGAGCAAAAACACGTGCGGGAGGATGCTTCCCGCAGGCTAGTCGAGCAAAAACACGTGCGAGAGGATGCATCCCGCAGGCTAGTCGAGCAAAAACACGTGCGAGAGGATGCATCCCGCAGGTTAGTCGAGCAAAAACACGTGCGGGAGGATGCATACCGCAGGCTAGTCGAGCAAAAACACGTGCGAGAGGATGCATCCCGCAGGCTAGTCGAGAAAAAACACGTGCGAGAGGATGCATCCCGCAGGCTAGTCGAGCAAAAACACGTACGAGAGGATGCATCCCGCAGGCTAGTCGAGCAAAAACACGTGCGGGAGGATGCTTCCCGCAGGCTAGTCGGGTAAAAACACGTGCGAGAGGATGCATCCCGCAGGCTAGTCGAGCAAAAACACGTGCGGAGGATGCATACCGCAGGCTAGTCGAGCAAAAACACGTGCGAGAGGATGCATCCCGCAGGCTAGTCGAGAAAAAACACGTGCGAGAGGATGCATCCCCGCAGGCTAGTCGAGCAAAAACACGTACGAGAGGATGCATCCCGCAGGCTAGTCGAGCAAAAACACGTGCGAGAGGATGCATCCCGCAGGCTAGTCGAGCAAAAACACGTGCGAGAGGATGCATCCCGCAGGTTAGTCGAGCAAAAACACGTGCGGGAGGATGCATACCGCAGGCTAGTCGAGCAAAAACACGTGCGAGAGGATGCATCCCGCAGGCTAGTCGAGATAAAACACGTGCGAGAGGATGCATCCCGCAGGCTAGTCGAGCAAAAACACGTACGAGAGGATGCATCCCGCAGGCTAGTCGAGCAAAAACACGTGCGGGAGGATGCTTCCCGCAGGCTAGTCGGGTAAAAACACGTGCGAGAGGATGCATCCCGCAGGCTAGTCGAGCAAAAACACGTGCGACAGGATGCTTCCCGCAGGCTAGTCGGGCAAAAAACACGTGCGAGAGGATGCATCCGCAGGCTAGTGGAGCAAAAACACGTGCGAGAGGGTGCATCCCGCAGGCTAGTCGAGCAAAAACACGTGCGGGAGGATGCTTCCCGCAGGCTAGTCGGGTAAAAACACGTGCGAGAGGATGCATCCCGCAGGCTAGTCGAGTAAAAACACGTGCGAGAGGATGCATCCCGCTGGCTAGTCGAGTAAAAACACGTGCGAGAGGATGCATCCCGCAGGCTAGTCGAGTAAAAACACGTGCGAGAGAATGCATCCCGCAGGCTAGTCGAGTAAAAACACGTGCCGAGAGGATGCATCCCGCAGGCTAGTCGAGGAAAAACACGTGCGAGAGAATGCATCCCTCAGGCTAGTCGAGTAAAAACACATGCGAGAGGATGCATCCCGCAGGCTAGTCGAGTAAAAACACGCGCGAGAGGATGCATCCCGCAGGCTAGTCGAGCAAAAACACGCGCGAGAGGATGCATCCCGCAGGCTAGTCGAGCAAAAACACGCGCGAGAGGATGCATCCCGCAGGCTAGTCGAGCAAAAACACGCGCGAGAGGATGCATCCCGCAGGCTAGTCGAGCAAAAACACGCGCGAGAGGATGCATCACGCAGGCTAGTCGAGCAAAAACACGCGCGAGAGGATGCATCCCGCATGCTAGTCGAGCAAAAACACGCGCGAGAGGATGCATCACGCAGGCTAGTCGAGCAAAACACGCGCGAGAGGATGCATCCGCAGGCTAGTCGAGCAAAAACACGCGCAGAGGATGCATCCCGCAGGCTAGTCGAGCAAAAACACGCGCGAGAGGATGCATCCCGCAGGCTAGTCGAGCAAAAACACGCGCGAGAGGATGCATCCGCAGGCTAGTCGAGCAAAAAACACGCGCGAGAGGATGCATCCCGCAGGCTAGTCGAGCAAAAACACGCGCGAGAGGATGCATCCCGCAGGCTAGTCGAGCAAAAACACGCGCGAGAGGATGCATCCCGCAGGCTAGTCGAGTAAAAACACGTGCGAGAGGATGCATCCCGCAGGCTAGTCGAGCAAAAACACGTGCGAGAGGATGCATCCCGCAGGCTAGTCGAGCAAAAACACGTGCGAGAGGATGCATCCCGCAGGCTAGTCGAGCAAAAACACGTGCGGGAGGATGCTTCCCGCAGGCTAGTCGGGTAAAAAAACGTGAGAGAGGATGCATCCCGCAGGCTAGTCGAGTAAAAACACGTGCGAGAGGATGCATCCCGCAGGCTAGTCGAGGAAAAACACGTGAGAGAGAATGCATCCCTCAGGCTAGTCGAGTAAAAACACGTGCGAGAGGATGCATCCCGCAGGCTTGTCGAGTAAAAACACGTGCCAGAGGATGCATCCCGCAGGCTAGTCGAGTAAAAACACGTGCCAGAGGATGCATCCCGCAGGCTAGTCGAGTAAAAACACGTGCGAGAGGATGCATCCCGCAGGCTAGTCGAGCAAAAACACGCGCGAGAGGATGCATCCCGCAGGCTAGTCGAGCAAAAACACGCGCGAGAGGATGCATCCCGCAGGCTAGTCGAGCAAAAACACGCGCGAGAGGATGCATCACGCAGGCTAGTCGAGCAAAAACACGCGCGAGAGGATGCATCCCGCATGCTAGTCGAGCAAAAACACGCGCGAGAGGATGCATCACGCAGGCTAGTCGAGCAAAAACACGCGCGAGAGGATGCATCCCGCAGGCTAGTCGAGCAAAAACACGCGCGAGAGGATGCATCCCGCAGGCTAGTCGAGCAAAAACACGCGCGAGAGGATGCATCCCGCAGGCTAGTCGAGCAAAAACACGCGCGAGAGGATGCATCCCGCAGGCTAGTCGAGCAAAAACACGCGCGAGAGGATGCATCCCGCAGGCTAGTCGAGCAAAAACACGCGCGAGAGGATGCATCCCGCAGGCTAGTCGAGCAAAAACACGCGCGAGAGGATGCATCCCGCAGGCTAGTCGAGCAAAAACACGTGCGAGAGGATGCATCCCGCAGGCTAGTCGAGAAAAAACACGTGCGAGAGGATGCATCCCGCAGGCTAGTCGAGTAAAAACACGTGCGAGAGGATGCATCCCGCAGGCTAGTCGAGTAAAAACACGTGCGAGTGGATGCATCCCGCAGGCTAGTCGAGCAAAAACACGTGCGAGAGGATGCATCCCGCAGGCTAGTCGAGCAAAAACACGTGCGAGAAGATGCATCCCGCAGGCTAGTCGAGCAATAACACGTGCGGGAGGATGCTTCCCGCAGGCTAGTCGGGTAAAAACACGTGCGAGAGGATGCATCCCGCAGGCTAGTCGAGCAAAAACACGTGCGACAGGATGCTTCCCGCAGGCTAGTCGGGCAAAAACACGTGCGAGACGATGCATCCCGCAGGCTAGTCGAGCAAAAACGCGTGCGAGAGGATGCATCCCGCAGGCTAGTCGAGCAAAAACACGTGCGGGAGGATGCTTCCCGCAGGCTAGTCGGGTAAAAACACGTGCGAGAGGATGCATCCCGCAGGCTAGTCGAGTAAAAACACGTGCGAGAGGATGCATCCCGCTGGCTAGTCGAGTAAAAACACGTGCGAGAGGATGCATCCCGCAGGCTAGTCGAGTAAAAACACGTGCGGGAGAATGCATCCCGCAGGCTAGTCGAGTAAAAACACGTGCGAGAGGATGCATCCCGCAGGCTAGTCGAGTAAAAACAAGTGCGAGAGGATGCATCCCGCAGGCTAGTCGAGGAAAAACACGTGCGAGAGAATGCATCCCTCAGGCTAGTCGAGTAAAAACACGTGCGAGAGGATGCATCCCGCAGGCTAGTCGAGTAAAAACACGCGCGAGAGAATGCATCCCTCAGGCTAGTCGAGCAAAAACGCGCGCGAGAGGATGCATCCCGCAGGCTAGTCTAGCAAAAACACGCGCGAGAGGATGCATCCCGCAGGCTAGTCGAGCAAAAACACGCGCGAGAGGATGCATCCCGCAGGCTAGTCGAGAAAAAACACGTGCGAGAGGATGCATCCCGCAGGCTAGTCGAGTAAAAACACGTGCGAGAGGATGCATCCCGCAGGCTAGTCGAGTAAAAACACGTGCGAGAGGATGCATCCCGCAGGCTAGTCGAGTAAAAACACGTGCGAGAGGATGCATCCCGCAGGCTAGTCGAGCAAAAACACGTGCGAGAGGATGCATCCCGCAGGCTAGTCGAGCAAAAACACGTGCGAGAGGATGCATCCCGCAGGCTAGTCGAGCAAAAACACGTGCGGGAGGATGCTTCCCGCAGGCTAGTCGGGTAAAAAAACGTGAGAGAGGATGCATCCCGCAGGCTAGTCGAGTAAAAACACGTGCGAGAGGATGCATCCCGCAGGCTAGTCGAGGAAAAACACGTGAGAGAGAATGCATCCCTCAGGCTAGTCGAGTAAAAACACGTGCCAGAGGATGCATCCCGCAGGCTAGTCGAGTAAAAACACGTGCGAGAGGATGCATCCCGCAGGCTAGTCGAGTAAAAACACGTGCCAGAGGATGCATCCCGCAGGCTAGTCGAGCCAAAACACGTGCGAGAGGATGCATCCCGCAGGCTAATCGAGCAAAAACACGTGCGGGAGGATGCTTCCCGCAGGCTAGTCGAGCAAAAACACGTGCGAGAGGATGCATCCCGCAGGCTAGTCGAGCAAAAACACGTGCGAGAGGATGCATCCCGCAGGTTAGTCGAGCAAAAACACGTGCGGGAGGATGCATACCGCAGGCTAGTCGAGCAAAAACACGTGCGAGAGGATGCATCCCGCAGGCTAGTCGAGAAAAAACACGTGCGAGAGGATGCATCCCGCAGGCTAGTCGAGCAAAAACACGTACGAGAGGATGCATCCCGCAGGCTAGTCGAGCAAAAACACGTGCGAGAGGATGCATCCCGCAGGCTAGTCGAGCAAAAACACGTGCGAGAGGATGCATCCCGCAGGTTAGTCGAGCAAAAACACGTGCGGGAGGATGCATACCGCAGGCTAGTCGAGCAAAAACACGTGCGAGAGGATGCATCCCGCAGGCTAGTCGAGAAAAAACACGTGCGAGAGGATGCATCCCGCAGGCTAGTCGAGCAAAAACACGTACGAGAGGATGCATCCCGCAGGCTAGTCGAGCAAAAACACGTGCGGGAGGATGCTTCCCGCAGGCTAGTCGGGTAAAAACACGTGCGAGAGGATGCATCCCGCAGGCTAGTCGAGCAAAAACACGTGCGACAGGATGCTTCCCGCAGGCTAGTCGGGCAAAAACACGTGCGAGAGGATGCATCCCGCAGGCTAGTGGAGCAAAAACACGTGCGAGAGGGTGCATCCCGCAGGCTAGTCGAGCAAAAACACGTGCGGGAGGATGCTTCCCGCAGGCTAGTCGGGTAAAAACACGTGCGAGAGGATGCATCCCGCAGGCTAGTCGAGTAAAAACACGTGCGAGAGGATGCATCCCGCTGGCTAGTCGAGTAAAAACACGTGCGAGAGGATGCATCCCGCAGGCTAGTCGAGTAAAAACACGTGCGAGAGAATGCATCCCGCAGGCTAGTCGAGTAAAAACACGTGCGAGAGGATGCATCCCGCAGGCTAGTCGAGGAAAAACACGTGCGGGAGAATGCATCCCTCAGGCTAGTCGAGTAAAAACACATGCGAGAGGATGCATCCCGCAGGCTAGTCGAGTAAAAACACGTGCGAGAGGATGCATCCCGCAGGCTAGTCGAGCAAAAACACGTGCCAGAGGATGCATCCCGCAGGCTAGTCGAGCAAAAACACGCGCGAGAGGATGCAACCCGCATGCTAGTCGAGCAAAAACACGCGCGAGAGGATGCATCACGCAGGCTAGTCGAGCAAAAACACGCGCGAGAGGATGCATCCCGCAGGCTAGTCGAGCAAAAACACGCGCGAGAGGATGCATCCCGCAGGCTAGTCGAGCAAAAACACGCGCGAGAGGATGCATCACGCAGGCTAGTCGAGCAAAAACACGCGCGAGAGGATGCATCCCGCAGGCTAGTCGAGCAAAAACACGCGCGAGAGGATGCATCCCGCAGGCTAGTCGAGCAAAAACACGCGCGAGAGGATGCATCCCGCAGGCTAGTCGAGCAAAAACACGCGCGAGAGGATGCATCCCGCAGGCTAGTCGAGCAAAAACACGCGCGAGAGGATGCATCCCGCAGGCTAGTCGAGCAAAAACACGTGCGAGAGGATGCATCCCGCAGGCTAGTCGAGAAAAAACACGTGCGAGAGGATGCATCCCGCAGGCTAGTCGAGTAAAAACACGTGCGAGAGGATGCATCCCGCAGGCTAGTCGAGTAAAAACACGTGCGAGAGGATGCATCCCGCAGGCTAGTCGAGCAAAAACACGTGCGAGAGGATGCATCCCGCAGGCTAGTCGAGCAAAAACACGTGCGAGAGGATGCATCCCGCAGGCTAGTCGAGCAAAAACACGTGCGAGAGGATGCATCCCGCAGGCTAGTCGAGCAAAAACACGTGCGGGAGGATGCTTCCCGCAGGCTAGTCGAGCAAAAACACGCGCGAGAGGATGCATCCCGCAGGCTAGTCGAGCAAAAACACGTGCGAGAGGATGCATCCCGCAGGCTAGTCGAGAAAAAACACGTGCGAGAGGATGCATCCCGCAGGCTAGTCGAGTAAAAACACGTGCGAGAGGATGCATCCCGCAGGCTAGTCGAGTAAAAACACGTGCGAGAGGATGCATCCCGCAGGCTAGTCGAGCAAAAACACGTGCGAGAGGATGCATCCCGCAGGCTAGTCGAGCAAAAACACGTGCGAGAGGATGCATCCCGCAGGCTAGTCGAGCAAAAACACTTGCGAGAGGATGCATCCCGCAGGCTAGTCGAGCAAAAACACGTGCGGGAGGATGCTTCCCGCAGGCTAGTCGAGTAAAAACACGTGCGAGAGGATGCATCCCGCAGGCTTGTCGAGTAAAAACACGTGCCAGAGGATGCATCCCGCAGGCTAGTCGAGTAAAAACACGTGCCAGAGGATGCATCCCGCAGGCTAGTCGAGTAAAAACACGTGCGAGAGGATGCATCCCGCAGGCTAGTCGAGTAAAAACACGTGCCAGAGGATGCATCCCGCAGGCTAGTCGAGTAAAAACACGTGCGAGAGGATGCATCCCGCAGGCTAGTCGAGTAAAAACACGTGCGAGAGGATGCATCCCGCAGGCTAGTCGAGTAAAAACACGTGCGAGAGGATCCATCCCGCAGGCTAGTCGAGTAAAAACACGTGCGAGAGGATGCATCCCGCAGGCTAGTCGAGCAAATACACGTGCGGGAGGATGCATCCCGCAGGCTAGTCGAGCAAAAACACATGCGGGAGGATGCATCCCGCAGGCTAGTCGAGCAAGAACACGTGCGAGAGGATGCATCCCGCAGGCTAGTCGAGTAAAAACACGTGCGAGAGGGTGCATCCCGCAGGCTAGTCGAGTAAAAACACGTGCGAGAGGATGCATCCCGCAGGCTAGTCGAGCAAAAACACGCGCGAGAGGATGCATCACGCAGGCTAGTCGAGCAAAAACACGCGCGAGAGGATGCATCCCGCAGGCTAGTCGAGCAAAAACACGCGCGAGAGGATGCATCCCGCAGGCTAGTCGAGCAAAAACACGTGCGGGAGGATGCTTCCCGCAGGCTAGTCGGGTAAAAACACGTGCGAGAGGATGCATCCCGCAGGCTAGTCGAGTAAAAACACGTGCGAGAGGATGCATCCCGCAGGCTAGTCGAGCAAAAACACGTGCGAGAGGAGGCATCCCGCAGGCTAGTCGAGAAAAAACACGTGCGAGAGGATGCATCCCGCAGGCTAGTCGAGTAAAAACAAGTGCGAGAGTATGCATCCCGCAGGCTAGTCGAGCAAAAACACGCGCGAGAGGATGCATCCCGCAGGCTAGCCGAGTAAAAACACGCGCGAGAGGATGCATCCCGCAGGCTAGCCGAGCAAAAACACGCGCGAGAGGATGCATCCCGCAGGCTAGTCGAGCAAAAACACGCGCGAGACGATGCATCCCGCAGGCTAGTCGAGTAAAAACACGCACGAGAGGATGCATCCCGCAGGCTAGTCGAGTAAAAACACGTGCGAGAGGATGCATCCCGCAGGCTAGTCGAGTAAAAACACGTGCGAGAGGATGCATCCCGCAGGCTAGTCGAGTAAAAACACGTGCCAGAGGATGCATCCCGCAGGCTAGTCGAGTAAAAACACGTGCGAGAGGATGCATCCCGCAGGCTAGTCGAGTAAAAACACGTGCGAGAGGATGCATCCCGCAGGCTAGTCGAGTAAAAACACGTGCGAGAGGATGCATCCCGCAGGCTAGTCGAGTAAAAACACGTGCGAGAGGATGCATCCCGCAGGCTAGTCGAGTAAAAACACGTGCGAGAGGATGCATCCCGCAGGCTAGGCGAGCAAACACACGTGCGAGGGGGTGCACGCCGCAGGCTAGTCGAGCAAAAACACGTGCGAGAGGATGGATCCCGCAGGCTAGTCGAGCAAAAACACGTGCGAGAGGATGGATCCCGCAGGCTAGTCGAGTAAAAACACGTGCGAGAGGGTGCATCCCGCAGGCTAGTCGAGTAAAAACACGTGCGAGAGGATGCATCCCGCAGGCTAGTCGAGTAAAAACACGTGCGAGAGGATGCATCCCGCAGGCTAGTTGAGTAAAAACACGTGCGAGAGGATGCATCCCGCAGGCTAGTCGAGCAAAAACACGTGCGGGAGGATGCATCCCGCAGGCTAGTCGAACAAAAACACGTGCGAGAGGATGCTTCCCGCAGGCTAGTCGAGTAAAAAAACGTGCGAGAAGATGCATCCCGCAGGCTAGTCGAGCAAAAACACGTGCGGGAGGATGCTTCCCGCAGGCTAGTCGGGTAAAAAAACGTGCGAGAGGATGCATCCCTCAGGCTAGTCGAGTAAAAACACGTGCGAGAGGATGCATCCCGCAGGCTAGTCGAGCAAAAACACGTGCGGGAGGATGCTTCCCGCAGGCTAGTCGGGTAAAAAAACGTGCGAGAGGATGCATCCCTCAGGCTAGTCGAGTAAAAACACGTGCGAGAGGATGCATCCCGCAGGCTAGTCGAGCAAAAACACGCGCGAGAGGATGCATCCCGCAGGCTAGTCGAGCAAAAACACGCGCGAGAGGATGCATCCCGCAGGCTAGTCGAGCAAAAACACGCGCGAGAGGATGCATCCCGCAGGCTAGTCGAGCAAAAACACGCGCGAGAGGATGCATCCCGCAGGCTAGTCGAGCAAAAACACGCGCGAGAGGATGCATCACGCAGGCTAGTCGAGCAAAAACACGCGCGAGAGGATGCATCCCGCATGCTAGTCGAGCAAAAACACGCGCGAGAGGATGCATCACGCAGGCTAGTCGAGCAAAAACACGCGCGAGAGGATGCATCCCGCAGGCTAGTCGAGCAAAAACACGTGCGAGAGGTTGCATCCCGCAGGCTAGTCGAGAAAAAACACGTGCGAGAGGATGCATCCCGCAGGCTAGTCGAGCAAAAACACGCGCGAGAGGATGCATCCCGCAGGCTAGTCGAGTAAAAACACGCACGAGAGGATGCATCCCGCAGGCTAGTCGAGTAAAAACACGTGCGAGAGGATGCATCCCGCAGGCTAGTCGAGTAAAAACACGTGCGAGAGGATGCATCCCGCAGGCTAGTCGAGTAAAAACACGTGCCAGAGGATGCATCCCGCAGGCTAGTCGAGTAAAAACACGTGCGAGAGGATGCATCCCGCAGGCTAGTCGAGTAAAAACACGTGCGAGAGGATGCATCCCGCAGGCTAGTCGAGTAAAAACACGTGCGAGAGGATGCATCCCGCAGGCTAGTCGAGTAAAAACACGAGCGAGAGGATGCATCCCGCAGGCTAGTCGAGCAAACACACGTGCGAGGGGGTGCACGCCGCAGGCTAGTCGAGCAAAAACACGTGCGAGAGGATGGATCCCGCAGGCTAGTCGAGCAAAAACACGTGCGAGAGGATGGATCCCGCAGGCTAGTCGAGTAAAAACACGTGCGAGAGGGTGCATCCCGCAGGCTAGTCGAGTAAAAACACGTGCGAGAGGATGCATCCCGCAGGCTAGTCGAGTAAAAACACGTGCGAGAGGATGCATCCCGCAGGCTAGTTGAGTAAAAACACGTGCGAGAGGATGCATCCCGCAGGCTAGTCGAGCAAAAACACGTGCGGGAGGATGCATCCCGCAGGCTAGTCGTGCAAAAACACGTGCGAGAGGATGCTTCCCGCAGGCTAGTCGAGTAAAAAAACGTGCGAGAAGATGCATCCCGCAGGCTAGTCGAGCAAAAACACGTGCGGGAGGATGCTTCCCGCAGGCTAGTCGGGTAAAAAAACGTGCGAGAGGATGCATCCCTCAGGCTAGTCGAGTAAAAACACGTGCGAGAGGATGCATCCCGCAGGCTAGTCGAGCAAAAACACGTGCGGGAGGATGCTTCCCGCAGGCTAGTCGGGTAAAAAAACGTGCGAGAGGATGCATCCCTCAGGCTAGTCGAGTAAAAACACGTGCGAGAGGATGCATCCCGCAGGCTAGTCGAGCAAAAACACGCGCGAGAGGATGCATCCTGCAGGCTAGTCGAGCAAAAACACGCGCGAGAGGATGCATCCCGCAGGCTAGTCGAGCAAAAACACGCGCGAGAGGATGCATCCCGCAGGCTAGTCGAGCAAAAACACGCGCGAGAGGATGCATCCCGCAGGCTAGTCGAGCAAAAACACGCGCGAGAGGATGCATCACGCAGGCTAGTCGAGCAAAAACACGCGCGAGAGGATGCATCCCGCATGCTAGTCGAGCAAAAACACGCGCGAGAGGATGCATCACGCAGGCTAGTCGAGCAAAAACACGCGCGAGAGGATGCATCCCGCAGGCTAGTCGAGCAAAAACACGTGCGAGAGGATGCATCCCGCAGGCTAGTCGAGAAAAAACACGTGCGAGAGGATGCATCCCGCAGGCTAGTCGAGTAAAAACACGTGCGAGTGGATGCATCCCGCAGGCTAGTCGAGTAAAAACACGTGCGAGAGGATGCATCCCGCAGGCTAGTCGAGGAAAAACACGTGAGAGAGAATGCATCCCTCAGGCTAGTCGAGTAAAAACACGTGCGAGAGGATGCATCCCGCAGGCTAGTCGAGCAAAAACACGCGCGAGAGGATGCATCCCGCAGGCTAGTCGAGCAAAAACACCCGCGAGAGGATGCATCACGCAGGCTAGTCGAGCAAAAACACGAGCGAGAGGATGCATCCCGCATGCTAGTCGAGCAAAAACACGCGCGAGAGGATGCATCACGCAGGCTAGTCGAGCAAAAACACGCGCGAGAGGATGCATCCCGCAGGCTAGTCGAGCAAAAACACGTGCGGGAGGATGCTTCCCGCAGGCTAGTCGGGTAAAAACACGTGCGAGAGGATGCATCCCGCAGGCTAGTCGAGTAAAAACACGTGCGAGAGGATGCATCCCGCTGGCTAGTCGAGTAAAAACACGTGCGAGAGGATGCATCCCGCAGGCTAGTCGAGTAAAATCACGTGCGAGAGAATGCATCCCGCAGGCTAGTCGAGTAAAAACACGTGCGAGAGGATGCATCCCGCAGGCTAGTCGAGTAAAAACAAGTGCGAGAGGATGCATCCCGCAGGCTAGTCGAGGAAAAACACGTGCGAGAGAATGCATCCCTCAGGCTAGTCGAGTAAAAACACGTGCGAGAGGATGCATCCCGCAGGCTAGTCGAGTAAAAACACGTGCGAGAGAATGCATCCCTCAGGCTAGTCGAGCAAAAACACGCGCGAGAGGATGCATCCCGCAGGCTAGTCTAGCAAAAACACGCGCGAGAGGATGCATCCCGCAGGCTAGTCGAGCAAAAACACGCGCGAGAGGATGCATCCCGCAGGCTAGTCGAGCAAAAACACGTGCGAGAGGGTGCATCCCGCAGGCTAGTCGAGCAAGAACACGTGCGGGAGGATGCTTCCCGCAGGCTAGTCGAGCAAAAACACGCGCGAGAGGATGCATCACGCAGGCTAGTCGAGCAAAAACACGCGCGAGAGGATGCATCCCGCATGCTAGTCGAGCAAAAACACGCGCGAGAGGATGCATCACGCAGGCTAGTCGAGCAAAAACACGCGCGAGAGGATGCATCCCGCAGGCTAGTCGAGCAAAAACACGTGCGAGAGGTTGCATCCCGCAGGCTAGTCGAGAAAAAACACGTGCGAGAGGATGCATCACGCAGGCTAGTCGAGCAAAAACACGCGCGAGAGGATGCATCCCGCAGGCTAGTCTAGCAAAAACACGCGCGAGAGGATGCATCCCGCAGGCTAGTCGAGCAAAAACACGCGCGAGAGGATGCATCCCGCAGGCTAGTCGAGCAAAAACACGCGCGAGAGGATGCATCACGCAGGCTAGTCGAGCAAAAACACGCGCGAGAGGATGCATCCCGCATGCTAGTCGAGCAAAAACACGCGCGAGAGGATGCATCACGCAGGCTAGTCGAGCAAAAACACGCGCGAGAGGATGCATCCCGCAGGCTAGTCGAGCAAAAACACGTGCGAGAGGTTGCATCCCGCAGGCTAGTCGAGAAAAAACACGTGCGAGAGGATGCATCCCGCAGGCTAGTCGAGCAAAAACACGCGCGAGAGGATGCATCCCGCAGGCTAGTCGAGTAAAAACACGCACGAGAGGATGCATCCCGCAGGCTAGTCGAGTAAAAACACGTGCGAGAGGATGCATCCCGCAGGCTAGTCGAGTAAAAACACGTGCGAGAGGATGCATCCCGCAGGCTAGTCGAGTAAAAACACGTGCCAGAGGATGCATCCCGCAGGCTAGTCGAGTAAAAACACGTGCGAGAGGATGCATCCCGCAGGCTAGTCGAGTAAAAACACGTGCGAGAGGATGCATCCCGCAGGCTAGTCGAGTAAAAACACGTGCGAGAGGATGCATCCCGCAGGCTAGTCGAGTAAAAACACGAGCGAGAGGATGCATCCCGCAGGCTAGTCGAGCAAACACACGTGCGAGGGGGTGCACGCCGCAGGCTAGTCGAGCAAAAACACGTGCGAGAGGATGGATCCCGCAGGCTAGTCGAGCAAAAACACGTGCGAGAGGATGGATCCCGCAGGCTAGTCGAGTAAAAACACGTGCGAGAGGGTGCATCCCGCAGGCTAGTCGAGTAAAAACACGTGCGAGAGGATGCATCCCGCAGGCTAGTCGAGTAAAAACACGTGCGAGAGGATGCATCCCGCAGGCTAGTTGAGTAAAAACACGTGCGAGAGGATGCATCCCGCAGGCTAGTCGAGCAAAAACACGTGCGGGAGGATGCATCCCGCAGGCTAGTCGTGCAAAAACACGTGCGAGAGGATGCTTCCCGCAGGCTAGTCGAGTAAAAAAACGTGCGAGAAGATGCATCCCGCAGGCTAGTCGAGCAAAAACACGTGCGGGAGGATGCTTCCCGCAGGCTAGTCGGGTAAAAAAACGTGCGAGAGGATGCATCCCTCAGGCTAGTCGAGTAAAAACACGTGCGAGAGGATGCATCCCGCAGGCTAGTCGAGCAAAAACACGTGCGGGAGGATGCTTCCCGCAGGCTAGTCGGGTAAAAAAACGTGCGAGAGGATGCATCCCTCATGCTAGTCGAGTAAAAACACGTGCGAGAGGATGCATCCCGCAGGCTAGTCGAGCAAAAACACGCGCGAGAGGATGCATCCTGCAGGCTAGTCGAGCAAAAACACGCGCGAGAGGATGCATCCCGCAGGCTAGTCGAGCAAAAACACGCGCGAGAGGATGCATCCCGCAGGCTAGTCGAGCAAAAACACGCGCGAGAGGATGCATCCCGCAGGCTAGTCGAGCAAAAACACCCGCGAGAGGATGCATCACGCAGGCTAGTCGAGCAAAAACACGCGCGAGAGGATGCATCCCGCATGCTAGTCGAGCAAAAACACGCGCGAGAGGATGCATCACGCAGGCTAGTCGAGCAAAAACACGCGCGAGAGGATGCATCCCGCAGGCTAGTCGAGCAAAAACACGCGCGAGAGGATGCATCCCGCAGGCTAGTCGAGCAAAAACACGCGCGAGAGGATGCATCCCGCAGGCTAGTCGAGCAAAAACACGCGCGAGAGGATGCATCCCGCAGGCTAGTCGAGCAAAAACACGCGCGAGAGGATGCATCCCGCAGGCTAGTCGAGCAAAAACACGCGCGAGAGGATGCATCCCGCAGGCTAGTCGAGCAAAAACACGCGCGAGAGGATGCATCCCGCAGGCTAGTCGAGCAAAAACACGTGCGATAGGATGCATCCCGCAGGCTAGTCGAGAAAAAACACGTGCGAGAGGATGCATCCCGCAGGCTAGTCGAGTAAAAACACGTGCGAGAGGATGCATCCCGCAGGCTAGTCGAGTAAAAACACGTGCGAGAGGATGCATCCCGCAGGCTAGTCGAGCAAAAACACGTGCGACAGGATGCTTCCCGCAGGCTAGTCGGGCAAAAACACGTGCGAGAGGATGCATCCCGCAGGCTAGTCGAGCAAAAACGCGTGCGAGAGGATGCATCCCGCAGGCTAGTCGAGCAAAAACACGTGCGGGAGGATGCTTCCCGCAGGCTAGTCGGGTAAAAACACGTGCGAGAGGATGCATCCCGCAGGCTAGTCGAGTAAAAACACGTGCGAGAGGATGCATCCCGCTGGCTAGTCGAGTAAAAACACGTGCGAGAGGATGCATCCCGCAGGCTAGTCGAGTAAAATCACGTGCGAGAGAATGCATCCCGCAGGCTAGTCGAGTAAAAACACGTGCGAGAGGATGCATCCCGCAGGCTAGTCGAGTAAAAACAAGTGCGAGAGGATGCATCCCGCAGGCTAGTCGAGGAAAAACACGTGCGAGAGAATGCATCCCTCAGGCTAGTCGAGTAAAAACACGTGCGAGAGGATGCATCCCGCAGGCTAGTCGAGTAAAAACACGTGCGAGAGAATGCATCCCTCAGGCTAGTCGAGCAAAAACACGCGCGAGAGGATGCATCCCGCAGGCTAGTCTAGCAAAAACACGCGCGAGAGGATGCATCCCGCAGGCTAGTCGAGCAAAAACACGCGCGAGAGGATGCATCCCGCAGGCTAGTCGAGCAAAAACACGTGCGAGAGGGTGCATCCCGCAGGCTAGTCGAGCAAAAACACGTGCGGGAGGATGCTTCCCGCAGGCTAGTCGAGCAAAAACACGCGCGAGAGGATGCATCACGCAGGCTAGTCGAGCAAAAACACGCGCGAGAGGATGCATCCCGCATGCTAGTCGAGCAAAAACACGCGCGAGAGGATGCATCACGCAGGCTAGTCGAGCAAAAACACGCGCGAGAGGATGCATCCCGCAGGCTAGTCGAGCAAAAACACGTGCGAGAGGTTGCATCCCGCAGGCTAGTCGAGAAAAAACACGTGCGAGAGGATGCATCACGCAGGCTAGTCGAGCAAAAACACGCGCGAGAGGATGCATCCCGCAGGCTAGTCTAGCAAAAACACGCGCGAGAGGATGCATCCCGCAGGCTAGTCGAGCAAAAACACGCGCGAGAGGATGCATCCCGCAGGCTAGTCGAGCAAAAACACGCGCGAGAGGATGCATCACGCAGGCTAGTCGAGCAAAAACACGCGCGAGAGGATGCATCCCGCATGCTAGTCGAGCAAAAACACGCGCGAGAGGATGCATCACGCAGGCTAGTCGAGCAAAAACACGCGCGAGAGGATGCATCCCGCAGGCTAGTCGAGCAAAAACACGTGCGAGAGGTTGCATCCCGCAGGCTAGTCGAGAAAAAACACGTGCGAGAGGATGCATCCCGCAGGCTAGTCGAGCAAAAACACGCGCGAGAGGATGCATCCCGCAGGCTAGTCGAGTAAAAACACGCACGAGAGGATGCATCCCGCAGGCTAGTCGAGTAAAAACACGTGCGAGAGGATGCATCCCGCAGGCTAGTCGAGTAAAAACACGTGCGAGAGGATGCATCCCGCAGGCTAGTCGAGTAAAAACACGTGCCAGAGGATGCATCCCGCAGGCTAGTCGAGTAAAAACACGTGCGAGAGGATGCATCCCGCAGGCTAGTCGAGTAAAAACACGTGCGAGAGGATGCATCCCGCAGGCTAGTCGAGTAAAAACACGTGCGAGAGGATGCATCCCGCAGGCTAGTCGAGTAAAAACACGAGCGAGAGGATGCATCCCGCAGGCTAGTCGAGCAAACACACGTGCGAGGGGGTGCACGCCGCAGGCTAGTCGAGCAAAAACACGTGCGAGAGGATGGATCCCGCAGGCTAGTCGAGCAAAAACACGTGCGAGAGGATGGATCCCGCAGGCTAGTCGAGTAAAAACACGTGCGAGAGGGTGCATCCCGCAGGCTAGTCGAGTAAAAACACGTGCGAGAGGATGCATCCCGCAGGCTAGTCGAGTAAAAACACGTGCGAGAGGATGCATCCCGCAGGCTAGTTGAGTAAAAACACGTGCGAGAGGATGCATCCCGCAGGCTAGTCGAGCAAAAACACGTGCGGGAGGATGCATCCCGCAGGCTAGTCGTGCAAAAACACGTGCGAGAGGATGCTTCCCGCAGGCTAGTCGAGTAAAAAAACGTGCGAGAAGATGCATCCCGCAGGCTAGTCGAGCAAAAACACGTGCGGGAGGATGCTTCCCGCAGGCTAGTCGGGTAAAAAAACGTGCGAGAGGATGCATCCCTCAGGCTAGTCGAGTAAAAACACGTGCGAGAGGATGCATCCCGCAGGCTAGTCGAGCAAAAACACGCGCGAGAGGATGCATCCTGCAGGCTAGTCGAGCAAAAACACGCGCGAGAGGATGCATCCCGCAGGCTAGTCGAGCAAAAACACGCGCGAGAGGATGCATCCCGCAGGCTAGTCGAGCAAAAACACGCGCGAGAGGATGCATCCCGCAGGCTAGTCGAGCAAAAACACCCGCGAGAGGATGCATCACGCAGGCTAGTCGAGCAAAAACACGCGCGAGAGGATGCATCCCGCATGCTAGTCGAGCAAAAACACGCGCGAGAGGATGCATCACGCAGGCTAGTCGAGCAAAAACACGCGCGAGAGGATGCATCCCGCAGGCTAGTCGAGCAAAAACACGCGCGAGAGGATGCATCCCGCAGGCTAGTCGAGCAAAAACACGCGCGAGAGGATGCATCCCGCAGGCTAGTCGAGCAAAAACACGCGCGAGAGGATGCATCCCGCAGGCTAGTCGAGCAAAAACACGCGCGAGAGGATGCATCCCGCAGGCTAGTCGAGCAAAAACACGCGCGAGAGGATGCATCCCGCAGGCTAGTCGAGCAAAAACACGCGCGAGAGGATGCATCCCGCAGGCTAGTCGAGCAAAAACACGTGCGAGAGGATGCATCCCGCAGGCTAGTCGAGAAAAAACACGTGCGAGAGGATGCATCCCGCAGGCTAGTCGAGTAAAAACACGTGCGAGAGGATGCATCCCGCAGGCTAGTCGAGTAAAAACACGTGCGAGAGGATGCATCCCGCAGGCTAGTCGAGCAAAAACACGTGCGAGAGGATGCATCCCGCAGGCTAGTCGAGCAAAAACACGTGCGAGAGGATGCATCCCGCAGGCTAGTCGAGCAATAACACGTGCGCGAGGATGCTTCCCGCAGGCTAGTCGGGTAAAAACACGTGCGAGAGGATGCATCCCGCAGGCTAGTCGAGCAAAAACACGTGCGACAGGATGCTTCCCGCAGGCTAGTCGGGCAAAAACACGTGCGAGAGGATGCATCCCGCAGGCTAGTCGAGCAAAAACGCGTGCGAGAGGATGCATCCCGCAGGCTAGTCGAGCAAAAACACGTGCGGGAGGATGCTTCCCGCAGGCTAGTCGGGTAAAAAAACGTGCGAGAGGATGCATCCCTCAGGCTAGTCGAGTAAAAACACGTGCGAGAGGATGCATCCCGCAGGCTAGTCGAGCAAAAACACGCGCGAGAGGATGCATCCCGCAGGCTAGTCGAGCAAAAACACGCGCGAGAGGATGCATCCCGCAGGCTAGTCGAGCAAAAACACCCGCGAGAGGATGCATCACGCAGGCTAGTCGAGCAAAAACACACGCGAGAGGATGCATCCCGCATGCTAGTCGAGCAAAAACACGCGCGAGAGGATGCATCACGCAGGCTAGTCGAGCAAAAACACGCGCGAGAGGATGCATCCCGCAGGCTAGTCGAGCAAAAACACGCGCGAGAGGATGCATCCCGCAGGCTAGTCGAGCAAAAACACGCGCGAGAGGATGCATCCCGCAGGCTAGTCGAGCAAAAACACGCGCGAGAGGATGCATCCCGCAGGCTAGTCGAGCAAAAACACGCGCGAGAGGATGCATCCCGCAGGCTAGTCGAGCAAAAACACGCGCGAGAGGATGCATCCCGCAGGCTAGTCGAGCAAAAACACGCGCGAGAGGATGCATCCCGCAGGCTAGTCGAGCAAAAACACGTGCGAGAGGATGCATCCCGCAGGCTAGTCGAGAAAAAACACGTGCGAGAGGATGCATCCCGCAGGCTAGTCGAGTAAAAACACGTGCGAGAGGATGCATCCCGCAGGCTAGTCGAGTAAAAACACGTGCGAGAGGATGCATCCCGCAGGCTAGTCGAGCAAAAACACGTGCGAGAGGATGCATCCCGCAGGCTAGTCGAGCAAAAACACGTGCGAGAGGATGCATCCCGCAGGCTAGTCGAGCAATAACACGTGCGCGAGGATGCTTCCCGCAGGCTAGTCGGGTAAAAACACGTGCGAGAGGATGCATCCCGCAGGCTAGTCGAGCAAAAACACGTGCGACAGGATGCTTCCCGCAGGCTAGTCGGGCAAAAACACGTGCGAGAGGATGCATCCCGCAGGCTAGTCGAGCAAAAACGCGTGCGAGAGGATGCATCCCGCAGGCTAGTCGAGCAAAAACACGTGCGGGAGGATGCTTCCCGCAGGCTAGTCGGGTAAAAACACGTGCGAGAGGATGCATCCCGCAGGCTAGTCGAGTAAAAACACGTGCGAGAGGATGCATCCCGCTGGCTAGTCGAGTAAAAACACGTGCGAGAGGATGCATCCCGCAGGCTAGTCGAGTAAAATCACGTGCGAGAGAATGCATCCCGCAGGCTAGTCGAGTAAAAACACGTGCGAGAGGATGCATCCCGCAGGCTAGTCGAGTAAAAACAAGTGCGAGAGGATGCATCCCGCAGGCTAGTCGAGGAAAAACACGTGCGAGAGAATGCATCCCTCAGGCTAGTCGAGTAAAAACACGTGCGAGAGGATGCATCCCGCAGGCTAGTCGAGTAAAAACACGTGCGAGAGAATGCATCCCTCAGGCTAGTCGAGCAAAAACACGCGCGAGAGGATGCATCCCGCAGGCTAGTCTAGCAAAAACACGCGCGAGAGGATGCATCCCGCAGGCTAGTCGAGCAAAAACACGCGCGAGAGGATGCATCCCGCAGGCTAGTCGAGCAAAAACACGTGCGAGAGGGTGCATCCCGCAGGCTAGTCGAGCAAAAACACGTGCGGGAGGATGCTTCCCGCAGGCTAGTCGAGCAAAAACACGCGCGAGAGGATGCATCACGCAGGCTAGTCGAGCAAAAACACGCGCGAGAGGATGCATCCCGCATGCTAGTCGAGCAAAAACACGCGCGAGAGGATGCATCACGCAGGCTAGTCGAGCAAAAACACGCGCGAGAGGATGCATCCCGCAGGCTAGTCGAGCAAAAACACGTGCGAGAGGTTGCATCCCGCAGGCTAGTCGAGAAAAAACACGTGCGAGAGGATGCATCACGCAGGCTAGTCGAGCAAAAATACGCGCGAGAGGATGCATCCCGCAGGCTAGTCTAGCAAAAACACGCGCGAGAGGATGCATCCCGCAGGCTAGTCGAGCAAAAACACGCGCGAGAGGATGCATCCCGCAGGCTAGTCGAGCAAAAACACGCGCGAGAGGATGCATCACGCAGGCTAGTCGAGCAAAAACACGCGCGAGAGGATGCATCCCGCATGCTAGTCGAGCAAAAACACGCGCGAGAGGATGCATCACGCAGGCTAGTCGAGCAAAAACACGCGCGAGAGGATGCATCCCGCAGGCTAGTCGAGCAAAAACACGTGCGAGAGGTTGCATCCCGCAGGCTAGTCGAGAAAAAACACGTGCGAGAGGATGCATCCCGCAGGCTAGTCGAGCAAAAACACGCGCGAGAGGATGCATCCCGCAGGCTAGTCGAGTAAAAACACGCACGAGAGGATGCATCCCGCAGGCTAGTCGAGTAAAAACACGTGCGAGAGGATGCATCCCGCAGGCTAGTCGAGTAAAAACACGTGCGAGAGGATGCATCCCGCAGGCTAGTCGAGTAAAAACACGTGCCAGAGGATGCATCCCGCAGGCTAGTCGAGTAAAAACACGTGCGAGAGGATGCATCCCGCAGGCTAGTCGAGTAAAAACACGTGCGAGAGGATGCATCCCGCAGGCTAGTCGAGTAAAAACACGTGCGAGAGGATGCATCCCGCAGGCTAGTCGAGTAAAAACACGAGCGAGAGGATGCATCCCGCAGGCTAGTCGAGCAAACACACGTGCGAGGGGGTGCACGCCGCAGGCTAGTCGAGCAAAAACACGTGCGAGAGGATGGATCCCGCAGGCTAGTCGAGCAAAAACACGTGCGAGAGGATGGATCCCGCAGGCTAGTCGAGTAAAAACACGTGCGAGAGGGTGCATCCCGCAGGCTAGTCGAGTAAAAACACGTGCGAGAGGATGCATCCCGCAGGCTAGTCGAGTAAAAACACGTGCGAGAGGATGCATCCCGCAGGCTAGTTGAGTAAAAACACGTGCGAGAGGATGCATCCCGCAGGCTAGTCGAGCAAAAACACGTGCGGGAGGATGCATCCCGCAGGCTAGTCGTGCAAAAACACGTGCGAGAGGATGCTTCCCGCAGGCTAGTCGAGTAAAAAAACGTGCGAGAAGATGCATCCCGCAGGCTAGTCGAGCAAAAACACGTGCGGGAGGATGCTTCCCGCAGGCTAGTCGGGTAAAAAAACGTGCGAGAGGATGCATCCCTCAGGCTAGTCGAGTAAAAACACGTGCGAGAGGATGCATCCCGCAGGCTAGTCGAGCAAAAACACGTGCGGGAGGATGCTTCCCGCAGGCTAGTCGGGTAAAAAAACGTGCGAGAGGATGCATCCCTCAGGCTAGTCGAGTAAAAACACGTGCGAGAGGATGCATCCCGCAGGCTAGTCGAGCAAAAACACGCGCGAGAGGATGCATCCTGCAGGCTAGTCGAGCAAAAACACGCGCGAGAGGATGCATCCCGCAGGCTAGTCGAGCAAAAACACGCGCGAGAGGATGCATCCCGCAGGCTAGTCGAGCAAAAACACGCGCGAGAGGATGCATCCCGCAGGCTAGTCGAGCAAAAACACCCGCGAGAGGATGCATCACGCAGGCTAGTCGAGCAAAAACACGCGCGAGAGGATGCATCCCGCATGCTAGTCGAGCAAAAACACGCGCGAGAGGATGCATCACGCAGGCTAGTCGAGCAAAAACACGCGCGAGAGGATGCATCCCGCAGGCTAGTCGAGCAAAAACACGCGCGAGAGGATGCATCCCGCAGGCTAGTCGAGCAAAAACACGCGCGAGAGGATGCATCCCGCAGGCTAGTCGAGCAAAAACACGCGCGAGAGGATGCATCCCGCAGGCTAGTCGAGCAAAAACACGCGCGAGAGGATGCATCCCGCAGGCTAGTCGAGCAAAAACACGCGCGAGAGGATGCATCCCGCAGGCTAGTCGAGCAAAAACACGCGCGAGAGGATGCATCCCGCAGGCTAGTCGAGCAAAAACACGTGCGAGAGGATGCATCCCGCAGGCTAGTCGAGAAAAAACACGTGCGAGAGGATGCATCCCGCAGGCTAGTCGAGTAAAAACACGTGCGAGAGGATGCATCCCGCAGGCTAGTCGAGTAAAAACACGTGCGAGAGGATGCATCCCGCAGGCTAGTCGAGCAAAAACACGTGCGAGAGGATGCATCCCGCAGGCTAGTCGAGCAAAAACACGTGCGAGAGGATGCATCCCGCAGGCTAGTCGAGCAATAACACGTGCGCGAGGATGCTTCCCGCAGGCTAGTCGGGTAAAAACACGTGCGAGAGGATGCATCCCGCAGGCTAGTCGAGCAAAAACACGTGCGACAGGATGCTTCCCGCAGGCTAGTCGGGCAAAAACACGTGCGAGAGGATGCATCCCGCAGGCTAGTCGAGCAAAAACGCGTGCGAGAGGATGCATCCCGCAGGCTAGTCGAGCAAAAACACGTGCGGGAGGATGCTTCCCGCAGGCTAGTCGGGTAAAAACACGTGCGAGAGGATGCATCCCGCAGGCTAGTCGAGTAAAAACACGTGCGAGAGGATGCATCCCGCTGGCTAGTCGAGTAAAAACACGTGCGAGAGGATGCATCCCGCAGGCTAGTCGAGTAAAATCACGTGCGAGAGAATGCATCCCGCAGGCTAGTCGAGTAAAAACACGTGCGAGAGGATGCATCCCGCAGGCTAGTCGAGTAAAAACAAGTGCGAGAGGATGCATCCCGCAGGCTAGTCGAGGAAAAACACGTGCGAGAGAATGCATCCCTCAGGCTAGTCGAGTAAAAACACGTGCGAGAGGATGCATCCCGCAGGCTAGTCGAGTAAAAACACGTGCGAGAGAATGCATCCCTCAGGCTAGTCGAGCAAAAACACGCGCGAGAGGATGCATCCCGCAGGCTAGTCTAGCAAAAACACGCGCGAGAGGATGCATCCCGCAGGCTAGTCGAGCAAAAACACGCGCGAGAGGATGCATCCCGCAGGCTAGTCGAGCAAAAACACGTGCGAGAGGGTGCATCCCGCAGGCTAGTCGAGCAAAAACACGTGCGGGAGGATGCTTCCCGCAGGCTAGTCGAGCAAAAACACGCGCGAGAGGATGCATCACGCAGGCTAGTCGAGCAAAAACACGCGCGAGAGGATGCATCCCGCATGCTAGTCGAGCAAAAACACGCGCGAGAGGATGCATCACGCAGGCTAGTCGAGCAAAAACACGCGCGAGAGGATGCATCCCGCAGGCTAGTCGAGCAAAAACACGTGCGAGAGGTTGCATCCCGCAGGCTAGTCGAGAAAAAACACGTGCGAGAGGATGCATCACGCAGGCTAGTCGAGCAAAAACACGCGCGAGAGGATGCATCCCGCAGGCTAGTCTAGCAAAAACACGCGCGAGAGGATGCATCCCGCAGGCTAGTCGAGCAAAAACACGCGCGAGAGGATGCATCCCGCAGGCTAGTCGAGCAAAAACACGCGCGAGAGGATGCATCACGCAGGTTAGTCGAGCAAAAACACGCGCGAGAGGATGCATCCCGCATGCTAGTCGAGCAAAAACACGCGCGAGAGGATGCATCACGCAGGCTAGTCGAGCAAAAACACGCGCGAGAGGATGCATCCCGCAGGCTAGTCGAGCAAAAACACGTGCGAGAGGTTGCATCCCGCAGGCTAGTCGAGAAAAAACACGTGCGAGAGGATGCATCCCGCAGGCTAGTCGAGCAAAAACACGCGCGAGAGGATGCATCCCGCAGGCTAGTCGAGTAAAAACACGCACGAGAGGATGCATCCCGCAGGCTAGTCGAGTAAAAACACGTGCGAGAGGATGCATCCCGCAGGCTAGTCGAGTAAAAACACGTGCGAGAGGATGCATCCCGCAGGCTAGTCGAGTAAAAACACGTGCCAGAGGATGCATCCCGCAGGCTAGTCGAGTAAAAACACGTGCGAGAGGATGGATCCCGCAGGCTAGTCGAGCAAAAACACGTGCGAGAGGATGGATCCCGCAGGCTAGTCGAGTAAAAACACGTGCGAGAGGGTGCATCCCGCAGGCTAGTCGAGTAAAAACACGTGCGAGAGGATGCATCCCGCAGGCTAGTCGAGTAAAAACACGTGCGAGAGGATGCATCCCGCAGGCTAGTTGAGTAAAAACACGTGCGAGAGGATGCATCCCGCAGGCTAGTCGAGCAAAAACACGTGCGGGAGGATGCATCCCGCAGGCTAGTCGTGCAAAAACACGTGCGAGAGGATGCTTCCCGCAGGCTAGTCGAGTAAAAAAACGTGCGAGAAGATGCATCCCGCAGGCTAGTCGAGCAAAAACACGTGCGGGAGGATGCTTCCCGCAGGCTAGTCGGGTAAAAAAACGTGCGAGAGGATGCATCCCTCAGGCTAGTCGAGTAAAAACACGTGCGAGAGGATGCATCCCGCAGGCTAGTCGAGCAAAAACACGTGCGGGAGGATGCTTCCCGCAGGCTAGTCGGGTAAAAAAACGTGCGAGAGGATGCATCCCTCAGGCTAGTCGAGTAAAAACACGTGCGAGAGGATGCATCCCGCAGGCTAGTCGAGCAAAAACACGCGCGAGAGGATGCATCCTGCAGGCTAGTCGAGCAAAAACACGCGCGAGAGGATGCATCCCGCAGGCTAGTCGAGCAAAAACACGCGCGAGAGGATGCATCCCGCAGGCTAGTCGAGCAAAAACACGCGCGAGAGGATGCATCCCGCAGGCTAGTCGAGCAAAAACACCCGCGAGAGGATGCATCACGCAGGCTAGTCGAGCAAAAACACGCGCGAGAGGATGCATCCCGCATGCTAGTCGAGCAAAAACACGCGCGAGAGGATGCATCACGCAGGCTAGTCGAGCAAAAACACGCGCGAGAGGATGCATCCCGCAGGCTAGTCGAGCAAAAACACGCGCGAGAGGATGCATCCCGCAGGCTAGTCGAGCAAAAACACGCGCGAGAGGATGCATCCCGCAGGCTAGTCGAGCAAAAACACGCGCGAGAGGATGCATCCCGCAGGCTAGTCGAGCAAAAACACGCGCGAGAGGATGCATCCCGCAGGCTAGTCGAGCAAAAACACGCGCGAGAGGATGCATCCCGCAGGCTAGTCGAGCAAAAACACGCGCGAGAGGATGCATCCCGCAGGCTAGTCGAGCAAAAACACGTGCGAGAGGATGCATCCCGCAGGCTAGTCGAGAAAAAACACGTGCGAGAGGATGCATCCCGCAGGCTAGTCGAGTAAAAACACGTGCGAGAGGATGCATCCCGCAGGCTAGTCGAGTAAAAACACGTGCGAGAGGATGCATCCCGCAGGCTAGTCGAGCAAAAACACGTGCGAGAGGATGCATCCCGCAGGCTAGTCGAGCAAAAACACGTGCGAGAGGATGCATCCCGCAGGCTAGTCGAGCAATAACACGTGCGCGAGGATGCTTCCCGCAGGCTAGTCGGGTAAAAACACGTGCGAGAGGATGCATCCCGCAGGCTAGTCGAGCAAAAACACGTGCGACAGGATGCTTCCCGCAGGCTAGTCGGGCAAAAACACGTGCGAGAGGATGCATCCCGCAGGCTAGTCGAGCAAAAACGCGTGCGAGAGGATGCATCCCGCAGGCTAGTCGAGCAAAAACACGTGCGGGAGGATGCTTCCCGCAGGCTAGTCGGGTAAAAACACGTGCGAGAGGATGCATCCCGCAGGCTAGTCGAGTAAAAACACGTGCGAGAGGATGCATCCCGCTGGCTAGTCGAGTAAAAACACGTGCGAGAGGATGCATCCCGCAGGCTAGTCGAGTAAAATCACGTGCGAGAGAATGCATCCCGCAGGCTAGTCGAGTAAAAACACGTGCGAGAGGATGCATCCCGCAGGCTAGTCGAGTAAAAACAAGTGCGAGAGGATGCATCCCGCAGGCTAGTCGAGGAAAAACACGTGCGAGAGAATGCATCCCTCAGGCTAGTCGAGTAAAAACACGTGCGAGAGGATGCATCCCGCAGGCTAGTCGAGTAAAAACACGTGCGAGAGGATGCATCCCTCAGGCTAGTCGAGCAAAAACACGCGCGAGAGGATGCATCCCGCAGGCTAGTCTAGCAAAAACACGCGCGAGAGGATGCATCCCGCAGGCTAGTCGAGCAAAAACACGCGCGAGAGGATGCATCCCGCAGGCTAGTCGAGCAAAAACACGTGCGAGAGGGTGCATCCCGCAGGCTAGTCGAGCAAAAACACGTGCGGGAGGATGCTTCCCGCAGGCTAGTCGAGCAAAAACACGCGCGAGAGGATGCATCACGCAGGCTAGTCGAGCAAAAACACGCGCGAGAGGATGCATCCCGCATGCTAGTCGAGCAAAAACACGCGCGAGAGGATGCATCACGCAGGCTAGTCGAGCAAAAACACGCGCGAGAGGATGCATCCCGCAGGCTAGTCGAGCAAAAACACGTGCGAGAGGTTGCATCCCGCAGGCTAGTCGAGAAAAAACACGTGCGAGAGGATGCATCACGCAGGCTAGTCGAGCAAAAACACGCGCGAGAGGATGCATCCCGCAGGCTAGTCTAGCAAAAACACGCGCGAGAGGATGCATCCCGCAGGCTAGTCGAGCAAAAACACGCGCGAGAGGATGCATCCCGCAGGCTAGTCGAGCAAAAACACGCGCGAGAGGATGCATCACGCAGGCTAGTCGAGCAAAAACACGCGCGAGAGGATGCATCCCGCATGCTAGTCGAGCAAAAACACGCGCGAGAGGATGCATCACGCAGGCTAGTCGAGCAAAAACACGCGCGAGAGGATGCATCCCGCAGGCTAGTCGAGCAAAAACACGTGCGAGAGGTTGCATCCCGCAGGCTAGTCGAGAAAAAACACGTGCGAGAGGATGCATCCCGCAGGCTAGTCGAGCAAAAACACGCGCGAGAGGATGCATCCCGCAGGCTAGTCGAGTAAAAACACGCACGAGAGGATGCATCCCGCAGGCTAGTCGAGTAAAACCACGTGCGAGAGGATGCATCCCGCAGGCTAGTCGAGTAAAAACACGTGCGAGAGGATGCATCCCGCAGGCTAGTCGAGTAAAAACACGTGCCAGAGGATGCATCCCGCAGGCTAGTCGAGTAAAAACACGTGCGAGAGGATGCATCCCGCAGGCTAGTCGAGTAAAAACACGTGCGAGAGGATGCATCCCGCAGGCTAGTCGAGTAAAAACACGTGCGAGAGGATGCATCCCGCAGGCTAGTCGAGTAAAAACACGAGCGAGAGGATGCATCCCGCAGGCTAGTCGAGCAAACACACGTGCGAGGGGGTGCACGCCGCTGGCTAGTCGAGTAAAAACACGTGCGAGAGGATGCATCCCGCAGGCTAGTCGAGTAAAATCACGTGCGAGAGAATGCATCCCGCAGGCTAGTCGAGTAAAAACACGTGCGAGAGGATGCATCCCGCAGGCTAGTCGAGTAAAAACAAGTGCGAGAGGATGCATCCCGCAGGCTAGTCGAGGAAAAACACGTGCGAGAGAATGCATCCCTCAGGCTAGTCGAGTAAAAACACGTGCGAGAGGATGCATCCCGCAGGCTAGTCGAGTAAAAACACGTGCGAGAGAATGCATCCCTCAGGCTAGTCGAGCAAAAACACGCGCGAGAGGATGCATCCCGCAGGCTAGTCTAGCAAAAACACGCGCGAGAGGATGCATCCCGCAGGCTAGTCGAGCAAAAACACGCGCGAGAGGATGCATCCCGCAGGCTAGTCGAGCAAAAACACGTGCGAGAGGGTGCATCCCGCAGGCTAGTCGAGCAAAAACACGTGCGGGAGGATGCTTCCCGCAGGCTAGTCGAGCAAAAACACGCGCGAGAGGATGCATCACGCAGGCTAGTCGAGCAAAAACACGCGCGAGAGGATGCATCCCGCATGCTAGTCGAGCAAAAACACGCGCGAGAGGATGCATCACGCAGGCTAGTCGAGCAAAAACACGCGCGAGAGGATGCATCCCGCAGGCTAGTCGAGCAAAAACACGCGCGAGAGGATGCATCCCGCAGGCTAGTCGAGCAAAAACACGCGCGAGAGGATGCATCCCGCAGGCTAGTCGAGCAAAAACACGCGCGAGAGGATGCATCCCGCAGGCTAGTCGAGCAAAAACACGTGCGAGAGGATGCATCCCGCAGGCTAGTCGAGAAAAAACACGTGCGAGAGGATGCATCCCGCAGGCTAGTCGAGTAAAAACACGTGCGAGAGGATGCATCCCGCAGGCTAGTCGAGTAAAAACACGTGCGAGAGGATGCATCCCGCAGGCTAGTCGAGCAAAAACACGTGCGAGAGGATGCATCCCGCAGGCTAGTCGAGCAAAAACACGTGCGAGAGGATGCATCCCGCAGGCTAGTCGAGCAATAACACGTGCGCGAGGATGCTTCCCGCAGGCTAGTCGGGTAAAAACACGTGCGAGAGGATGCATCCCGCAGGCTAGTCGAGCAAAAACACGTGCGACAGGATGCTTCCCGCAGGCTAGTCGGGCAAAAACACGTGCGAGAGGATGCATCCCGCAGGCTAGTCGAGCAAAAACGCGTGCGAGAGGATGCATCCCGCAGGCTAGTCGAGCAAAAACACGTGCGGGAGGATGCTTCCCGCAGGCTAGTCGGGTAAAAACACGTGCGAGAGGATGCATCCCGCAGGCTAGTCGAGTAAAAACACGTGCGAGAGGATGCATCCCGCTGGCTAGTCGAGTAAAAACACGTGCGAGAGGATGCATCCCGCAGGCTAGTCGAGTAAAATCACGTGCGAGAGAATGCATCCCGCAGGCTAGTCGAGTAAAAACACGTGCGAGAGGATGCATCCCGCAGGCTAGTCGAGTAAAAACAAGTGCGAGAGGATGCATCCCGCAGGCTAGTCGAGGAAAAACACGTGCGAGAGAATGCATCCCTCAGGCTAGTCGAGTAAAAACACGTGCGAGAGGATGCATCCCGCAGGCTAGTCGAGTAAAAACACGTGCGAGAGAATGCATCCCTCAGGCTAGTCGAGCAAAAACACGCGCGAGAGGATGCATCCCGCAGGCTAGTCTAGCAATAACACGCGCGAGAGGATGCATCCCGCAGGCTAGTCGAGCAAAAACACGCGCGAGAGGATGCATCCCGCAGGCTAGTCGAGCAAAAACACGTGCGAGAGGGTGCATCCCGCAGGCTAGTCGAGCAAAAACACGTGCGGGAGGATGCTTCCCGCAGGCTAGTCGAGCAAAAACACGCGCGAGAGGATGCATCACGCAGGCTAGTCGAGCAAAAACACGCGCGAGAGGATGCATCCCGCATGCTAGTCGAGCAAAAACACGCGCGAGAGGATGCATCACGCAGGCTAGTCGAGCGAAAACACGCGCGAGAGGATGCATCCCGCAGGCTAGTCGAGCAAAAACACGTGCGAGAGGTTGCATCCCGCAGGCTAGTCGAGAAAAAACACGTGCGAGAGGATGCATCACGCAGGCTAGTCGAGCAAAAACACGCGCGAGAGGATGCATCCCGCAGGCTAGTCTAGCAAAAACACGCGCGAGAGGATGCATCCCGCAGGCTAGTCGAGCAAAAACACGCGCGAGAGGATGCATCCCGCAGGCTAGTCGAGCAAAAACACGCGCGAGAGGATGCATCACGCAGGCTAGTCGAGCAAAAACACGCGCGAGAGGATGCATCCCGCATGCTAGTCGAGCAAAAACACGCGCGAGAGGATGCATCACGCAGGCTAGTCGAGCAAAAACACGCGCGAGAGGATGCATCCCGCAGGCTAGTCGAGCAAAAACACGTGCGAGAGGTTGCATCCCGCAGGCTAGTCGAGAAAAAACACGTGCGAGAGGATGCATCCCGCAGGCTAGTCGAGCAAAAACACGCGCGAGAGGATGCATCCCGCAGGCTAGTCGAGTAAAAACACGCACGAGAGGATGCATCCCGCAGGCTAGTCGAGTAAAAACACGTGCGAGAGGATGCATCCCGCAGGCTAGTCGAGTAAAAACACGTGCGAGAGGATGCATCCCGCAGGCTAGTCGAGTAAAAACACGTGCCAGAGGATGCATCCCGCAGGCTAGTCGAGTAAAAACACGTGCGAGAGGATGCATCCCGCAGGCTAGTCGAGTAAAAACACGTGCGAGAGGATGCATCCCGCAGGCTAGTCGAGTAAAAACACGTGCGAGAGGATGCATCCCGCAGGCTAGTCGAGTAAAAACACGAGCGAGAGGATGCATCCCGCAGGCTAGTCGAGCAAACACACGTGCGAGGGGGTGCACGCCGCAGGCTAGTTGAGTAAAAACACGTGCGAGAGGATGCATCCCGCAGGCTAGTCGAGCAAAAACACGTGCGGGAGGATGCATCCCGCAGGCTAGTCGTGCAAAAACACGTGCGAGAGGATGCTTCCCGCAGGCTAGTCGAGTAAAAAAACGTGCGAGAAGATGCATCCCGCAGGCTAGTCGAGCAAAAACACGTGCGGGAGGATGCTTCCCGCAGGCTAGTCGGGTAAAAAAACGTGCGAGAGGATGCATCCCTCAGGCTAGTCGAGTAAAAACACGTGCGAGAGGATGCATCCCGCAGGCTAGTCGAGCAAAAACACGTGCGGGAGGATGCTTCCCGCAGGCTAGTCGGGTAAAAAAACGTGCGAGAGGATGCATCCCTCAGGCTAGTCGAGTAAAAACACGTGCGAGAGGATGCATCCCGCAGGCTAGTCGAGCAAAAACACGCGCGAGAGGATGCATCCTGCAGGCTAGTCGAGCAAAAACACGCGCGAGAGGATGCATCCCGCAGGCTAGTCGAGCAAAAACACGTGCGACAGGATGCTTCCCGCAGGCTAGTCGGGCAAAAACACGTGCGAGAGGATGCATCCCGCAGGCTAGTCGAGCAAAAACGCGTGCGAGAGGATGCATCCCGCAGGCTAGTCGAGCAAAAACACGTGCGGGAGGATGCTTCCCGCAGGCTAGTCGGGTAAAAACACGTGCGAGAGGATGCATCCCGCAGGCTAGTCGAGTAAAAACACGTGCGAGAGGATGCATCCCGCTGGCTAGTCGAGTAAAAACACGTGCGAGAGGATGCATCCCGCAGGCTAGTCGAGTAAAATCACGTGCGAGAGAATGCATCCCGCAGGCTAGTCGAGTAAAAACACGTGCGAGAGGATGCATCCCGCAGGCTAGTCGAGTAAAAACAAGTGCGAGAGGATGCATCCCGCAGGCTAGTCGAGGAAAAACACGTGCGAGAGAATGCATCCCTCAGGCTAGTCGAGTAAAAACACGTGCGAGAGGATGCATCCCGCAGGCTAGTCGAGTAAAAACACGTGCGAGAGAATGCATCCCTCAGGCTAGTCGAGCAAAAACACGCGCGAGAGGATGCATCCCGCAGGCTAGTCTAGCAAAAACACGCGCGAGAGGATGCATCCCGCAGGCTAGTCGAGCAAAAACACGCGCGAGAGGATGCATCCCGCAGGCTAGTCGAGCAAAAACACGTGCGAGAGGGTGCATCCCGCAGGCTAGTCGAGCAAAAACACGTGCGGGAGGATGCTTCCCGCAGGCTAGTCGAGCAAAAACACGCGCGAGAGGATGCATCACGCAGGCTAGTCGAGCAAAAACACGCGCGAGAGGATGCATCCCGCATGCTAGTCGAGCAAAAACACGCGCGAGAGGATGCATCACGCAGGCTAGTCGAGCAAAAACACGCGCGAGAGGATGCATCCCGCAGGCTAGTCGAGCAAAAACACGTGCGAGAGGTTGCATCCCGCAGGCTAGTCGAGAAAAAACACGTGCGAGAGGATGCATCACGCAGGCTAGTCGAGCAAAAACACGCGCGAGAGGATGCATCCCGCAGGCTAGTCTAGCAAAAACACGCGCGAGAGGATGCATCCCGCAGGCTAGTCGAGCAAAAACACGCGCGAGAGGATGCATCCCGCAGGCTAGTCGAGCAAAAACACGCGCGAGAGGATGCATCACGCAGGCTAGTCGAGCAAAAACACGCGCGAGAGGATGCATCCCGCATGCTAGTCGAGCAAAAACACGCGCGAGAGGATGCATCACGCAGGCTAGTCGAGCAAAAACACGCGCGAGAGGATGCATCCCGCAGGCTAGTCGAGCAAAAACACGTGCGAGAGGTTGCATCCCGCAGGCTAGTCGAGAAAAAACACGTGCGAGAGGATGCATCCCGCAGGCTAGTCGAGCAAAAACACGCGCGAGAGGAGGCATCCCGCAGGCTAGTCGAGTAAAAACACGCACGAGAGGATGCATCCCGCAGGCTAGTCGAGTAAAAACACGTGCGAGAGGATGCATCCCGCAGGCTAGTCGAGTAAAAACACGTGCGAGAGGATGCATCCCGCAGGCTAGTCGAGTAAAAACACGTGCCAGAGGATGCATCCCGCAGGCTAGTCGAGTAAAAACACGTGCGAGAGGATGCATCCCGCAGGCTAGTCGAGTAAAAACACGTGCGAGAGGATGCATCCCGCAGGCTAGTCGAGTAAAAACACGTGCGAGAGGATGCATCCCGCAGGCTAGTCGAGTAAAAACACGAGCGAGAGGATGCATCCCGCAGGCTAGTCGAGCAAACACACGTGCGAGGGGGTGCACGCCGCAGGCTAGTCGAGCAAAAACACGTGCGAGAGGATGGATCCCGCAGGCTAGTCGAGCAAAAACACGTGCGAGAGGATGGATCCCGCAGGCTAGTCGAGTAAAAACACGTGCGAGAGGGTGCATCCCGCAGGCTAGTCGAGTAAAAACACGTGCGAGAGGATGCATCCCGCAGGCTAGTCGAGTAAAAACACGTGCGAGAGGATGCATCCCGCAGGCTAGTTGAGTAAAAACACGTGCGAGAGGATGCATCCCGCAGGCTAGTCGAGCAAAAACACGTGCGGGAGGATGCATCCCGCAGGGTAGTCGTGCAAAAACACGTGCGAGAGGATGCTTCCCGCAGGCTAGTCGAGTAAAAAAACGTGCGAGAAGATGCATCCCGCAGGCTAGTCGAGCAAAAACACGTGCGGGAGGATGCTTCCCGCAGGCTAGTCGGGTAAAAAAACGTGCGAGAGGATGCATCCCTCAGGCTAGTCGAGTAAAAACACGTGCGAGAGGATGCATCCCGCAGGCTAGTCGAGCAAAAACACGTGCGGGAGGATGCTTCCCGCAGGCTAGTCGGGTAAAAAAACGTGCGAGAGGATGCATCCCTCAGGCTAGTCGAGTAAAAACACGTGCGAGAGGATGCATCCCGCAGGCTAGTCGAGCAAAAACACGCGCGAGAGGATGCATCCTGCAGGCTAGTCGAGCAAAAACACGCGCGAGAGGATGCATCCCGCAGGCTAGTCGAGCAAAAACACGCGCGAGAGGATGCATCCCGCAGGCTAGTCGAGCAAAAACACGCGCGAGAGGATGCATCCCGCAGGCTAGTCGAGCAAAAACACCCGCGAGAGGATGCATCACGCAGGCTAGTCGAGCAAAAACACGCGCGAGAGGATGCATCCCGCATGCTAGTCGAGCAAAAACACGCGCGAGAGGATGCATCACGCAGGCTAGTCGAGCAAAAACACGCGCGAGAGGATGCATCCCGCAGGCTAGTCGAGCAAAAACACGCGCGAGAGGATGCATCCCGCAGGCTAGTCGAGCAAAAACACGCGCGAGAGGATGCATCCCGCAGGCTAGTCGAGCAAAAACACGCGCGAGAGGATGCATCCCGCAGGCTAGTCGAGCAAAAACACGCGCGAGAGGATGCATCCCGCAGGCTAGTCGAGCAAAAACACGCGCGAGAGGATGCATCCCGCAGGCTAGTCGAGCAAAAACACGCGCGAGAGGATGCATCCCGCAGGCTAGTCGAGCAAAAACACGTGCGAGAGGATGCATCCCGCAGGCTAGTCGAGAAAAAACACGTGCGAGAGGATGCATCCCGCAGGCTAGTCGAGTAAAAACACGTGCGAGAGGATGCATCCCGCAGGCTAGTCGAGTAAAAACACGTGCGAGAGGATGCATCCCGCAGGCTAGTCGAGCAAAAACACGTGCGAGAGGATGCATCCCGCAGGCTAGTCGAGCAAAAACACGTGCGAGAGGATGCATCCCGCAGGCTAGTCGAGCAATAACACGTGCGCGAGGATGCTTCCCGCAGGCTAGTCGGGTAAAAACACGTGCGAGAGGATGCATCCCGCAGGCTAGTCGAGCAAAAACACGTGCGACAGGATGCTTCCCGCAGGCTAGTCGGGCAAAAACACGTGCGAGAGGATGCATCCCGCAGGCTAGTCGAGCAAAAACGCGTGCGAGAGGATGCATCCCGCAGGCTAGTCGAGCAAAAACACGTGCGGGAGGATGCTTCCCGCAGGCTAGTCGGGTAAAAACACGTGCGAGAGGATGCATCCCGCAGGCTAGTCGAGTAAAAACACGTGCGAGAGGATGCATCCCGCTGGCTAGTCGAGTAAAAACACGTGCGAGAGGATGCATCCCGCAGGCTAGTCGAGTAAAATCACGTGCGAGAGAATGCATCCCGCAGGCTAGTCGAGTAAAAACACGTGCGAGAGGATGCATCCCGCAGGCTAGTCGAGTAAAAACAAGTGCGAGAGGATGCATCCCGCAGGCTAGTCGAGGAAAAACACGTGCGAGAGAATGCATCCCTCAGGCTAGTCGAGTAAAAACACGTGCGAGAGGATGCATCCCGCAGGCTAGTCGAGTAAAAACACGTGCGAGAGAATGCATCCCTCAGGCTAGTCGAGCAAAAACACGCGCGAGAGGATGCATCCCGCAGGCTAGTCTAGCAAAAACACGCGCGAGAGGATGCATCCCGCAGGCTAGTCGAGCAAAAACACGCGCGAGAGGATGCATCCCGCAGGCTAGTCGAGCAAAAACACGTGCGAGAGGGTGCATCCCGCAGGCTAGTCGAGCAAAAACACGTGCGGGAGGATGCTTCCCGCAGGCTAGTCGAGCAAAAACACGCGCGAGAGGATGCATCACGCAGGCTAGTCGAGCAAAAACACGCGCGAGAGGATGCATCCCGCATGCTAGTCGAGCAAAAACACGCGCGAGAGGATGCATCACGCAGGCTAGTCGAGCAAAAACACGCGCGAGAGGATGCATCCCGCAGGCTAGTCGAGCAAAAACACGTGCGAGAGGTTGCATCCCGCAGGCTAGTCGAGAAAAAACACGTGCGAGAGGATGCATCACGCAGGCTAGTCGAGCAAAAACACGCGCGAGAGGATGCATCCCGCAGGCTAGTCTAGCAAAAACACGCGCGAGAGGATGCATCCCGCAGGCTAGTCGAGCAAAAACACGCGCGAGAGGATGCATCCCGCAGGCTAGTCGAGCAAAAACACGCGCGAGAGGATGCATCACGCAGGCTAGTCGAGCAAAAACACGCGCGAGAGGATGCATCCCGCAGGCTAGTCGAGTAAAAACACGCACGAGAGGATGCATCCCGCAGGCTAGTCGAGTAAAAACACGTGCGAGAGGATGCATCCCGCAGGCTAGTCGAGTAAAAACACGTGCGAGAGGATGCATCCCGCAGGCTAGTCGAGTAAAAACACGTGCCAGAGGATGCATCCCGCAGGCTAGTCGAGTAAAAACACGCGCGAGAGGATGCATCCCGCAGGCTAGTCGAGCAAAAACACGTGCGAGAGGGTGCATCCCGCAGGCTAGTCGAGCAAAAACACGTGCGGGAGGATGCTTCCCGCAGGCTAGTCGGGTAAAAACACGTGCGAGAGGATGCATCCCGCAGGCTAGTCGAGTAAAAACACGTGCGAGAGGATGCATCCCGCAGGCTAGTCGAGTAAAAACACGTGCGAGAGGATGCATCCCGCAGGCTAGGCGAGCAAACACACGTGCGAGGGGGTGCACGCCGCAGGCTAGTCGAGCAAAAACACGTGCGAGAGGATGGATCGCGCGGCTTGTCGAGCAAAAACACGTGCGAGAGGATGGATCCCGCAGGCTAGTCGAGTAAAAACACGTGCGAGAGGGTGCATCCCGCAGGCTAGTCGAGTAAAAACACGTGCGAGAGGATGCATCCCGCAGGCTAGTCGAGCAAAAACACGCGCGAGAGGATGCATCACGCAGGCTAGTCGAGCAAAAACACGCGCGAGAGGATGCATCCCGCAGGCTAGTCGAGCAAAAACACGTGCGAGAGGGTGCATCCCGCAGGCTAGTCGAGCAAAAACACGTGCGGGAGGATGCTTCCCGCAGGCTAGTCGGGTAAAAACACGTGCGAGAGGATGCATCCCGCAGGCTAGTCGAGTAAAAACACGTGCGAGAGGATGCATCCCGCTGGCTAGTCGAGTAAAAACACGTGCGAGAGGATGCATCCCGCAGGCTAGTCGAGTAAAAACACGTGCGAGAGAATGCATCCCGCAGGCTAGTCGAGTAAAAACACGTGCGAGAGGATGCATCCCGCAGGCTAGTCGAGTAAAAACAAGTGCGAGAGGATGCATCCCGCAGGCTAGTCGAGGAAAAACACGTGCGAGAGAATGCATCCCTCAGGCTAGTCGAGTAAAAACACATGCGAGAGGATGCATCCCGCAGGCTAGTCGAGTAAAAACACGTGCGAGAGGATGCATCCCGCAGGCTAGTCGAGCAAAAACACGTGCGACAGGATGCTTCCCGCAGGCTAGTCGGGCAAAAACACGTGCGAGAGGATGCATCCCGCAGGCTAGTCGAGCAAAAACACGTGCGAGAGGGTGCATCCCGCAGGCTAGTCGAGCAAAAACACGTGCGGGAGGATGCTTCCCGCAGGCTAGTCGGGTAAAAACACGTGCGAGAGGATGCATCCCGCAGGCTAGTCGAGTAAAAACACGTGCGAGAGGAAGCATCCCGCTGGCTAGTCGAGTAAAAACACGTGCGAGAGGATGCATCCCGCAGGCTAGTCGCGTAAAAACACGTGCGAGAGAATGCATCCCGCAGGCTAGTCGAGTAAAAACACGTGCGAGAGGATGCATCCCGCAGGCTAGTCGAGTAAAAACAAGTGCGAGAGGATGCATCCCGCAGGCTAGTCGAGGAAAAACACGTGCGAGAGAATGCATCCCTCAGGCTAGTCGAGTAAAAACACATGCGAGAGGATGCATCCCGCAGGCTAGTCGAGTAAAAACACGTGCGAGAGGATGCATCCCGCAGGCTAGTCGAGCAAAAACACGTGCGAGAGGATGCATCCCGCAGGCTAGTCGAGCAAAAACACGTGCGAGAGGATGCATCCCGCAGGCTAGTCGAGTAAAAACACGTGCGAGAGAATGCATCCCGCAGGCTAGTCGAGTAAAGACACGTGCGAGAGGATGCATCCCGCAGGCTAGTCGAGTAAAAACAAGTGCGAGAGGATGCATCCCGCAGGCTGGTCGAGGAAAAACACGTGCGAGAGAATGCATCCCTCAGGCTAGTCGAGTAAAAACACGTGCGAGAGGATGCATCCCGCAGGCTAGTCGAGTAAAAACACGTGCGAGAGGATGCATCCCGCAGGCTAGTCGAGCAAAAACACGTGCGAGAGGATGCATCCCGCAGGCTAGTCGAGCAAAAACACGTGCGAGACGATGCATCCCGCAGGCTAGTCGAGCAAAAACACGTGCCAGAGGATGCATCCCGCAGGCTAGTCGAGCAAAAACACGTGCCAGAGGATGCATCCCGCAGGCTAGTCGAGCAAAAACACGCGCGAGAGGATGCATCCCGCATGCTAGTCGAGCAAAAACACGCGCGAGAGGATGCATCACGCAGGCTAGTCGAGCAAAAACACGCGCGAGAGGATGCATCCCGCAGGCTAGTCGAGCAAAAACACGCGCGAGAGGATGCATCCCGCAGGCTAGTCGAGCAAAAACACGCGCGAGAGGATGCATCACGCAGGCTAGTCGAGCAAAAACACGCGCGAGAGGATGCATCCCGCAGGCTAGTCGAGCAAAAACACGCGCGAGAGGATGCATCCCGCAGGCTAGTCGAGCAAAAACACGCGCGAGAGGATGCATCCCGCAGGCTAGTCGAGCAAAAACACGCGCGAGAGGATACATCCCGCAGGCTAGTCGAGCAAAAACACGCGCGAGAGGATGCATCCCGCAGGCTAGTCGAGCAAAAACACGTGCGAGAGGATGCATCCCGCAGGCTAGTCGAGAAAAAACACGTGCGAGAGGATGCATCCCGCAGGCTAGTCGAGTAAAAACACGTGCGAGAGGATGCATCCCGCAGGCTAGTCGAGTAAAAACACGTGCGAGAGGATGCATCCCGCAGGCTAGTCGAGCAAAAACACGTGCGAGAGGATGCATCCCGCAGGCTAGTCGAGCAAAAACACGTGCGAGAGGATGCATCCCGCAGGCTAGTCGAGCAAAAACACGTGCGAGAGGATGCATCCCGCAGGCTAGTCGAGCAAAAACACGTGCGGGAGGATGCTTCCCGCAGGCTAGTCGAGCAAAAACACGCGCGAGAGGATGCATCCCGCAGGCTAGTCGAGCAAAAACACGTGCGAGAGGATGCATCCCGCAGGCTAGTCGAGCAAAAACACGCGCGAGAGGATGCATCCCGCAGGCTAGTCGAGCAAAAACACGTGCGACAGGATGCTTCCCGCAGGCTAGTCGGGCAAAAACACGTGCGAGAGGATGCATCCCGCAGGCTAGTCGAGCAAAAACACGTGCGAGAGGGTGCATCCCGCAGGCTAGTCGAGCAAAAACACGTGCGGGAGGATGCTTCCCGCAGGCTAGTCGGGTAAAAACACGTGCGAGAGGATGCATCCCGCAGGCTAGTCGAGTAAAAACACGTGCGAGAGGAAGCATCCCGCTGGCTAGTCGAGTAAAAACACGTGCGAGAGGATGCATCCCGCAGGCTAGTCGAGTAAAAACACGTGCGAGAGAATGCATCCCGCAGGCTAGTCGAGTAAAAACACGTGCGAGAGGATGCATCCCGCAGGCTAGTCGAGTAAAAACAAGTGCGAGAGGATGCATCCCGCAGGCTGGTCGAGGAAAAACACGTGCGAGAGAATGCATCCCTCAGGCTAGTCGAGTAAAAACACGTGCGAGAGGATGCATCCCGCAGGCTAGTCGAGTAAAAACACGTGCGAGAGGATGCATCCCGCAGGCTAGTCGAGCAAAAACACGTGCGAGAGGATGCATCCCGCAGGCTAGTCGAGCAAAAACACGTGCGAGACGATGCATCCCGCAGGCTAGTCGAGCAAAAACACGTGCCAGAGGATGCATCCCGCAGGCTAGTCGAGCAAAAACACGTGCCAGAGGATGCATCCCGCAGGCTAGTCGAGCAAAAACACGCGCGAGAGGATGCATCCCGCATGCTAGTCGAGCAAAAACACGCGCGAGAGGATGCATCACGCAGGCTAGTCGAGCAAAAACACGCGCGAGAGGATGCATCCCGCAGGCTAGTCGAGCAAAAACACGCGCGAGAGGATGCATCCCGCAGGCTAGTCGAGCAAAAACACGCGCGAGAGGATGCATCACGCAGGCTAGTCGAGCAAAAACACGCGCGAGAGGATGCATCCCGCAGGCTAGTCGAGCAAAAACACGCGCGAGAGGATGCATCCCGCAGGCTAGTCGAGCAAAAACACGCGCGAGAGGAATGCATCCCGCAGGCTAGTCGAGCAAAAACACGCGCGAGAGGATACATCCCGCAGGCTAGTCGAGCAAAAACACGCGCGAGAGGATGCATCCCGCAGGCTAGTCGAGCAAAAACACGTGCGAGAGGATGCATCCCGCAGGCTAGTCGAGAAAAAACACGTGCGAGAG
>NW_027470076.1:0-46269 GCF_051020765.1 Lasioglossum baleicum | reverse complement strand
TGATCAGGGAAATAAATATGTATACATTTTATTAAGGGGCACCTTAATTTTGTGCATGAATTAGAAAATCTAGTGTCAAACCATTCGAGAACGTTGCCACTTTGTTTGAGAGCCGAACGCCTGAGTCAATAGCTTCAGTTATCCCGTGATTCCGTAGTGTCAAAATTGGTATGCTAGGAGTACATCCGCTATACATTGTTTTGCAATAGACACCCTAATTCACGGTATGATTATTAAAGTGGTGCGTCAAAACATTTGAGAACGTTACCAATTGGTATAAAGTCATACTTCTTACCGAATACCTAACCCGCCGAAGGCCTAACCCGCTGTATCGAGAGTATGACATCGTGATCAGTGGACAGAATTAGTACACATTTTAGTGACGGCAGCATAATTGCATGTATCAACTAGAAGATGGATGGTCAAACCGTTTGATAATGTTACTAACCTCTTTGAGGGTCGAACGACTAAGTCAATAGCTTCACGTACCCTGCTATTCCGATAGGCAAACCATGTATGCCGGATGCCAATCCGCCGTGCACTATTGAGTATGGGTACCATAATACACGGTTTGAATATTAACGCAGGGCGTGAAACCGTTTGAAAACGTTACCAGTTGGTACGTGGGTTGCTACGTCAAACGTGTTATCAATTATCATACCTACCCAGAACCCAACCCGCTGCAACGAATATATTGCTTAATGTAAACGGAAAGAAACATGTATACATTGTAGTGACTGGTACCTTAATTTGATGTATGGATGAGCATATCGGGATGCAAACCGTTTCTGGACATTACCACCTTCATTGTGATTTGAACAACTAAGTCAATATCGTCACTTGTACGTGTGATTCCGCGAGTCACACCAAGAATATCAGGAGTAAATCCGCTGTATTCTATTGGCAATGGGCACCTTAATTCGCGTTTTGAATATTAAAGTGGAATATGAACCCGCTGGACAACGTTACCGATTAGTATAATATCTAAAGTTTTACCGAACGCCTCACCCTGCGTGAACCTAACCCGCTGTATCGACAGTATAGCTTCGTGATCAGCGATACAAGTCAGTATTCGTTTCAGTAACGGGCACATTAAATTCATGTATGGAGTAGAACATCGAGGATCAAACATTTCGAGAACATTACAACCGTCTTTGAGATTCAAACGGCTAAGTCAAAAGCTACACCTGAACATTACTGGCAACTGACACCTCAATTCACTATTTGATTGTTGAGGAATAGCGTCAAACCGTTTTAGAACGTTACCAGCTTCTATAAATTCAAACGATTTACCGAAAGTCCTACCGCCCGAGAAGTTAAATCGCCATATCGAGAATATAACTTCGTGTTTATGGAAACATATTATTATACATTTTTGTGATGGATCATTAAATTCATGTATGAATTGGAAGATCGAGTGCTAAACCGTTCGATAGCGGTACCACTTTTTTTGAGACACGCACGGCTGAGTCAATAGCTTCACATTTTCATTTGATTCCGGAAGTCAAACCAGGAAATCCGAGGCTAAATGCGCTGAAGTGTATTGCCAATGGACACCTTAATTCACGATTTGCATACTAAAGAAGTAAACTATTAATTACTTCAATTACGGGCACCTTATTTTCATGTATGAATTAGAAGATCGATGGTCAAACCGTTCGAGAACGTTACCACCCTCATTGCGAGTCGAACGTATAAGTCAGTAGCTCCAACTATACTGTAATTCCGGGAGTGAAGCCCGGTAATCCGATGGTGAATCGGCTGAAGATTATTGGCAATAGATACTTTAATTTGCGGAGTGAATGTTAAAATAGAGCGTTATATCCTGTGAGAACGTTACCAATTGTTATAAAATCAAACGTTTTACCGAAGGCCGTACCTTCCGCGAAACACACCTGCTTCATCGATTGCATGACTAAGTGGTCAGGGGATCAAATTAGCAAACATTTTAGTGACGGGGCCATAATTTCATTTTGAATATGAGGATGACGTGTCAAACCGTTAGAGAGCGCTATCGCCACCATTGAGGTGCAAACGGCTAACTCAATAGCTTCACCTGTCCTGCGATTCCAGAGGGCAAAGCAGGTATTCCAGAAGTAAATACGCTGAACAGCTTTGGCAATAGACACCTCAATTCGCGATATGAATATTATCGTACAGTATTTACAGCTTTGTAGTACGATACCAATTGGTACACACTCAAACATTTTACCGAAGCCCTTACCATCCGAGAAACTATCCCGTTCTATCGAAAGTATGACTTCGTGTGCAGAGAAACAAATTATAATACAATTAAGTGCCGGGCAGCTTAATTTCATGTATTAATTAGAAGATCGAGAATCAAAGCGTTCGGGGAAGTTACCACCATCTTTGAACGTCGCACAGCTAAGTCAATAGTTTCATATATCCTCAAATTCCGATAGACAAGCCAGGTATTCTGGAAGTAAATCCGATGAACGGTATTGGCGATAGACACATTTATTCACGATTTGAATATTAAAATATAGCTTCAAACCGTTTGAGAAAGGTACCAATTGCTCTAAAGTTAATCGTGTTAGGGAAGGCCTCACCTTCCGCGAACCTCAGCTGCTTCATGGAGACTATAAGTTCGTCTTCACGGAAAGAAATTTGTATTCATTTCTGTGACGGCAGCTTATCTTCATGTAGGAGTCAGGACATCAAGGGCCCAACAAATCATGATCGTTGCCACCATCTGTGAGCGGCGAACCGCTACGTGAATAGCTTCCGGTATCCTGCGATTGCGAGAGTCAAGCCAGTTATTACGGTAGTCAATCCGATGATCAGTTTTTGCTATAAATACCTCAACTCACGCTTTGTACATTAAAGTAGGCAGACAAGCCGTTGTAGAACATTACCGACTCGTGAAGGTTCAAACTTCACACAGAATGCCATACCCTCGGAAAAGCTAACCCGCTGTATCGAGGGCATAACGTAGCGTTCAGAGGTACAAACTGGAATGCATTTTAGCGACTCGCTCCTTCATTTCATTCATGAATTAGAAGATTCTAGGACAAACAGCTCGAGAATGTTACCGCCATCTGTGAGAGTCGAACGGCTAAGACAATTGCTTCCTGTGATTCCGAGAGTCAAACCGGGCACTCCAGGAGCATATTTCCTGTACCGAATAGGCAACATACACCATAATTCCTGGTTTGAGCATTAAAGTAGAGCGGCAATGTGACCGAGGTCGTATCCAATTCGTATAAAGTCATTCTTTTTGCCGAATACCTTACCTACCGAGAATAATAACCCGCTGCAGAGTGATTCTTGCTCGTTATTGACGGAAACAAATTAGTGAGCATTGTTGCAGGCGGACACCGCATTTTCATGCTCGAATTGCAAAACCGAAAGTCAAACTTTTCGAGAACGTTTCCACCTTCTTTGAGAATAGAAAGTCTGACTCAATAGCTACAACTATCCTGTGATTCCGAGAGCCAAGGCAGGTATTGCCGGAGAAATCTGCAGATCAGTATGGGCATTAGAAACACAATTTCACTGTATAAATATCAAAGTAGAGCGTCAGTGGACGTGATAGCAGCTGTGCACCATATTTTTCATGAATAAATATCAACATCGAGAGTCAAAACCTTCGAGAACATTACCACGTTCTTTGACATTCGTACGGCTAAGTCAATAGCTTCACCTATCCTGTTATTCCGATAGTCAAACCAGGTATTTCGGAAGTAAATCCGCTGTACATTATTGGTATTGTACACCCTATTTCACGGTATTAATATTAAAGTACACAGTAAATCCGTTGTACAACGTTACCTATTGGTGTAGAGTCAAACTCTTAACCAAAGGCTATACCTTCCGAGATATTACCCCCCTGTATGGAGAGTATAACTTCGTACTGGGGGAAGCAACTATGTATCCACGTTAGAGACGTGCACCTTAATTTCATGTAGGAATTAGAAGATGGAGTGCAAATCCGATCGAGAACGTTACCACCTCCTTTGTGAGTGGCACAGCTAAGTCAATAGCGTTACCTGTCCTGTTATTCCGAGAGTCACACCAAGTATTCAAGTAGTGAAAGTGCTGTGGAGTATTGGCAACATACATTTTATTCGACTGTATAAATATTAAGATATAGAGTCAAACCGTTGTTGATCGTTACTTAATGGTTTGGTGTCAATCTTTCTACCGCGGGCATTACGCTCTGAACAGCTACACCGCTGTACCGAGTGTCATGCTTAGTGCACACGGAAACAAATTAGTATGCATTTTAGCAGGCGGAAGCCTTACTTTCATAAGCGAATATAACAATCGGGAATCAATTCGTTCGCGAACGTTCCCACCATCTGTGGGAGTTAAAGGGCTACGTCGACAGATTCACCTATCTCGTGGTTCCGAAATTCAAACCATGTATCCCGAGAGTAAATCAGCTGGAGAATATTGGCACCAGACACCTTAATTCTCGGTTTGAATATTAAGGTAGCTCGCCAAACCTTCTGGGAGCGTTATCAATTGGTAGAAAGTCAATCGTTTTACCGTAGGCCTTGCCCTCCGGAAAACTAACCCGCTGTATCGAGAGTATAAGTTCGTGTTCAGAGAATGAAGTAGCTATCCATTTCAGCGACGGGCACCATGGCTTCATGTGTGAATTGGAAGATTTGTCGTCAAACCGCTCCAGGATGATGCCACTGCCTGTGAGAGAAGAACGGCTAACTGAATTGCTTCACATTTGCTGGTATACCGTGAGTCAACTAGATATTCCAGAAGTAAATCCTCGGAACAGAATTGGCAACAGACACCTTAATACATGGTTCGAATATGAAAGCAGACCGTCAAACCATCGATCAACATTTCCAATTTGTGTAGAGCCGTCAAGGTGCCCATCACTGAAATAAGTACTAATTTATTTTTCCGAGCACGAAGTTATACTCTCTATGCAGCGGATCAAGTTTACGGAAGGTGAGGCCTTCGGTAAAACGTGTGAAATTATAACAATTGGTATCGGTCTCAACGTTTTGACGTACTACTTTAATATCAAACGGTGATGTAAGGTGACTATTGCCAATACTATTCACCGGCCTTACTCCCCGAATACTTGGTTTAACTTACACAATCACAGGATGGCAGAAGCTATTGTCTTAGCTGATCGACTCGCAGCTAGCGTGGTAAAGCTCTCGAACGATTTGACACTCGATGTTCTAATTCATGCAGCAAATTATGGTGCCCGTCTCTAAAATGTGTACTAACTCGTTCCTGTGAAGGCGATTTATGCGCTCGACACAGCGGGATAGACCTTTGGAGGCTTAGGTATTCGGTAAGAAGTATAACTTTATACCAATTGGTGACAATCTCTGGTGGATGGACCCCCTAATTTAGAATACATGCCGTGTATTATGGTGTCTTTTGCGTTTTGCGAATACTGTTCACCGTACTTATTCCCGGAATACCGGGTTTTACTCTCAGAGTCATAGGATTGGTGAAGCTATTGACAGAGCCATTCGAACTACAAAGATGGTGGAATCGTTCTCAAACGGTTTGACACTCGATCTTTTTTTTCATACATGAAATTACGGTGGCCGTCTCTAAAATGTATACTAACTCGTTCCTCCGAACTTGCTGCTATTCTGCCGATACTGTTTGCTAGGTTTTCGGAGAATAAGGTCTTCGGTGTGGCATTTGACTCTATACCAATTGGTAACGTTCTCCAACGGTTTGACGCTCGATCTTCTAATTCATACATGATGTTAAGCTGCCAGTCACGAAAATGTATAATAATTTGTTTCTCTGAACACGCCGTAATTCCCACGAAACAGCGGGTTATATTCACAGAAACTAAGGTATCCGGTTAGGACTGTGACGTTATAGCAATTGTTAACGTTCTCAAACGGATCGACACTATACTTTAATATTCAAACTATGAAAAATGTTGTCCATTGCCAATAGCGTTTAGCGGATTTACTCCCGGAATACCTGGCTCTGACCTGGGAATCACAGAATAGGTGATGCTATTGATGTACCTGTGCAACTCTGAAGGATGGTCGAACCGTTATAGATGCGTCTGACTTTAGATCTTGTTATTCACACCTGGAAATGAGGTTTGCGTTTTCTAAAGTGTCTACTGATTTCTTTCCTGGAACATTTAGCAAGACACTCGCTATCTGTGCACCAATTGATAACGTTCTCATACGAATTGGCGCTCTAGTTTAACCTTCAATATGTAAGTTAATGTGTCTATTGCCAAAACTGTTCAGCGCACCTATTGCTCGACGATTACCTGGGTTAACGATCCGAATCGCAGAAAAGCTGAAGCGACTGACATAGCCGGTCACCTCTCGCAGAAGATGGTAACATTCCGGAAACGTTCGTCCCTAGATCTTCTAATTCATGCATGAAATTAAGGTGCTAGTCACTAACATGTATAGTAGATCGAACCTCTGAACACGGTGTTATAAACTCGATATAGCTGGTCAGTTTTTCGAAGGGTGAGGCATTCTGTAATAATTTTGGCCCTACACCTATTGGTTGTGCTATACAACGGCTTACTGCTTTAATATTCAAACCGTGAACTAAAGTGTCTACTGCCAATACTGATCAGCGGATTCACTCCCGGAGTACCTGTTTGACTCTCCAAATCACAGGAAAGGTGAAGCAATTGACGTATCCGATCGTTCCCCGCCGAAGGTGGCAACGTTCTGAAATGGTTTGACTCTCGATAATCCAATTCATTCATGAAGTTTATGTGCTCGTCGCTGAATTGAATAACAATTTGTTCCACTGATCACGACGTTATACTGTCGATACAGCGGGTTATGTTCACTTGAGGTAATGCTTTCGGTAAAAGCTTGGCTGGATACAGATTGGCAATGTTCTCAAGTGATTTGGCGCTGTACTTTAACATTCGAGCCGTGAATTAAAGTGCCCATTGCCAATTTTTTTCAGCGAATTTACCCCCGGATTACATTGTTTCCCCGTGGAATAAAAGGATTGGTGAAGCTATTGACTTAGCCGATCGATTCCTTTAAGATGGTGGTAACGTTCTCGAAAGGCTTGACCCAGGATCTTCGAATTCATATATGAAATTTAGGAGCCCGTCTCCAAAATGTCTACTATTATGTATTCATGAACAGTAAGCAAGACACTTTCAACGTCGAGTTAGCCTCTATGATGGTACGGCGATAGGGTAAAACGTTTAACTCTATTCGAGTAGGTAACGTTCTAGAATGATTTGACACGAAACATTAATATTCAAACCGGGAACTAATGTGTCTATTGCCAATAATTTTCAGCGGATTTACTCCTGGATTGCCTGGTTTGTCTCTCCGAACCACAGGATAGGTGAAGATAATACCTCAGCTGTGCTACTCCCAATGAAGGTAGTAACGTTGACGAACAGTGTATCCCTCGATTTTCTTATTCATACATGAATTTACGGTGCCCCTGACATTGTTCGGTGTAAATTAGCTTCTCTGAACAAGAAGTTATACTCCCGATACAGCGGGTTATGTTCTCGGTTGATAAGGCCTTCGGTAAAATGGTTCACAGTATAGCAACATGTAACGTTCCACAATGGTTTGACCCTGTTCTATAATGTTTATAATCGGGTTATAGAGTGTGTAATTCCAATAGCGTACTGCCGATTTAGTCACGGAATACCTGGCTTCTCTGTCGCAATCACAGGATAGGTGAAGCTAGTTACTTAGCCGTTGGGCTATCAAGGAGGGTGCTATCCTGCACAAACGGTTTGACCCTAGATCTACGCAATCAAATAGTGAATTAAGTTGTTCGTCACTATAATGTATCCTAATTAGTTCCTCATATCAGGAAGTTATACTCTCGATAAAGCGGAATACTTTCTCGGAAGGTAACGTATTCTGCAAAAAGAATGACTTTATAACAACAAGTATAGTTCTCCGACGATTTCACTCCAATCTTTAATGCTGATGCCGAAAATTTAGGTGTCTATTACCAATGCCGTAGAGCGGATGTACTCCTGGAATGCCTGGTTTGACTCTCGGCATCCCAGGATAAGCGAAGCTATTGACTCAGCCGTTTGACTCTCAAAGAAGGTGGTCACGGTTCCGAACCGTTTGACACGCGACCTTCTAATTCATACATGAAGTTTGGGTGCCGTTACTAAACTGTATTCGAATTTGTTTGTACGAACACGATTTTATATTCTGGATACAGCTGTTTGGCCTTCTCGGAAGGTAATGCCGTCGGTAAAATGTTGTCTATATACAAATTGTTTACGTTATACATGGCTTGAATCTGCAGTTTAATATTTATACCCTGAATTGAGGTTCATCGCTCCAATACTCATCATCAGATTTACATCAGGACTACCAGATTTAATTCTCGAAGTTGCATGATACGTGGAGCTATTGACTTAGCTGAGCGGCTCTCAGGTAAGGCCGTATCGTTTGTCGAACGGTTCGACTCTCGATCTCGTTATTCATGCACAAGATTAATGCGACCCATCTAATACAATGCTCACTTATTTGCTTTGGTGATCATTATGTTAGTGTCACGCAACAGCGGGTTTCATTCACGAAAGGCAAGGTATTCAGCAAAAAGCCTTACTCTATTCCAAGATGTAACGTTCTACATCGTCTTGAATCTCTTCTTAAATATCCATGCCGTGAAGTAAGGTGTCTATTGCCAATACAATTCATCGGAAATGATCCCGGAATACCTGGTTTGACTCTCGGTATCACAGAATAGGTGTAGCTGTAGACTTCGCCGTTCGAATCTCAATGAAGGTTATTACGTTATCGAACGATTTGACCCTCGACCTTCTAATTCATACATGAAATTAAGGTACTATCACTAAAATGAATATTAATTTTATCCTAAGAGAACGGTGTTATAATATCGATACATCGGGTTAGGCTGACGAAGGGTATGACCATCAGTAAAAGTTTCGACTTTATGTCAATTAGTAACGCTCTCAAACGTATTGGCGCTCGACATTGATTTCAAACCGTGAATTCGGGTGTCAGCGGTCAGTACTATAGAGTGCATTAGTCCCGGAATACCTGGTTTGACTCTCGGCCTCATAGGACAGATTAAGCTACTGATTTAGCCGTTCGACTATCACAGAAGGTGGTTTCATACTGGAACGGATTGATCCTCGACCTTCTGATTCATACATGAAGTTAAGGTGCCCGTCACTGAAATGAATACTAATTTCTTTCTCTGAAAACGAAGTTATACTCGCAATGAAGCGGGTGAGTTTCGCGCGAAGGTACTTCCTACGGTGGAACGTTTGACTTTGCAGTAATTGCTGGCGTTCACAAACGGCTAGACGCACTACTTTAACATTAAAACCGAGAATTAAGGTGTCCATTGCCAGTCCTCTAAGTGGATTTACTCCGGGATCACCAAGCTTCAATCTCTGAATCACAAGGTTAGGTGAAGCAATTGAGAAAGCAGATCGATTCTTCTAGAAGGTTTAAATGTTCTTGACCGGTTCGATCCTCGGTCACCTTTTTCGTAATGGAATTAACTTCCCCGACACTAGGATGTTTACTAATTTTATCCTGTGAACACGAAGCTATACATTCGACACGGCGGGTTAGCTTCTCGGAAGGGAAGGTAATCGGTAACGGAAATGACTTTATTCGAATTGGTAATGTTCGCCGATGGTTGGACACTATACTTTAATATTCAAACCGTGAATAAAGGTGTCCAATACCAATACTGTACACCGCACTTACTCCCGGAATACCTGGTTCAACTTCCGGAATCACACAATATGTGAAGTTACTGACTCAGATGTACGCCTCCCATTGAAGGTGGTAACGTTCTCGAACGGTTTGACCCTCGATCTTCTAACTCGTACATGATGTTAAGGTGCCCATCACTGAAATCAATACTTATTTCTATCCCTGATCACGAAGTTATCCTCTTCATGAAGCGGGTGATGTTCGCAGAACGTTGAGTCTCCGGAAAACGTTTGACATTATAGTCAGTGGTAACGTTCTCAAACGGTGTGACGCTATATTTTAATATTCACACCATGAATGAAGGTGTCTATTGCCAATACTGATCAGCGAATTTGCTCCTGGAATACCTGATTTGGCTCTCGGAATCACAGAATTGCTGCAGCTACTGACTTGGATGTGCGACTTTCCACGAAGGTGGTAACGTTGTGGAACGGTTTGACACTCGATCTTCTAATTCATGCACGAATGTAAGATGCTCGTCACTAAAATGTATACTAGCTCGCACCTCAGACCACGCAGTCATACCCCCGATACAGCTGGCTTGTATTTCGGAAGGCAAGGCCTTCGTTTAATCGTTTGACTTTATACCAATTGGTAACGTTCTCAAACGGTTTGACGCTCTACTTTAGTATACAAACCGTGAGTTAAGGTGTCCATTGCCAATACTGTTCAACGGATTTACTTATGGAATAACTGGTTTAGACCAAGGAATCCGAGGATGGGCGAAGCTATTCATTTCGCCGTTCGATTCGCAACGAAGGTGGTAGCGTTCCTTAACGGCTTGACTGCCGATTTTTCTATCCATACATAAATATAGGGCTTTCCTGTGCTAAAATGTCTACTAATTTATTCCGCGAGCCCAAAACGTGGCACTCGTTACAGCGGGATAGGGTCTTCGAAGTCGAAGTATCCGATATGAAGTATGACGTTATACCAATTTGTAACGTTCTCAAACAGTTTTAAGCTCTACTTCGGTATACAAACTGTGAATTAAGGTGCCCATTGCCAATAGTGCTCAGCGGATTAACTCCTGTAGCAGCAGGCATCACTCTCGGAATCACAGGATGGGTGAAGCTGTTGACTCAGCCGTTCGACTTTCAAAGAAGTTGGGATCATTCTCGAACGATTTGACCCACGATTATTCTATTCATAGATATAAATAAGGTTGCCGTCAGATAATATGTCTACTAATTTGTTTCCGTGAGCACTAAGCATGGCACTCGATACAGCGCGATTGGTTATTGGAAGGTGAGATATCCGGTGAATAGATTGATTTTGTAACATTTGGTAACTTTCTCCATCGGTTCTGTCCCTCTACTTTAATATTCATACCGAGAATTAAGGTGTCTATTGCCAATACTGACTGTGGATTTACTCCAGGAATACCAGGCCTGACTCTTGGAATCACAGGAACAGGTGCAGCTATTGGCACAACTGTTCGAATGTCATAGAAGGTGATAACGGTATAGAAAGGTTTGACCATCTGATCTTCAAATTCATACATGAAATTAGGGTTTTCGTCACTAATATAAATACTAATTTCCTTCCCTCAACGCGAAGTTGTACCCTCGATGAAGCGGGATAACTTCTCGGAAGGTAACGTATTCTGCAAAAGCAATGGCGTTATAACAATTGGTAATGTTCTCCGAAGAGTTGAATCCCTACTTTAGTGCCCATGCCGAGAATTTATGTGTCTGTTGCCAATGCTCTACAGCGGATGTACTCCTGGAATGCTTGGTTTGACTCTCTGCATCCCCGCATAAGTGATGCTATTCACTTAGCCGTTCATCCGCGGCAGATGGCGGTAACGTTCTCGAACGGGTGGACACTCTATATTCTAATTCATAAATGAAATTATTGTACTCGTCCCTAAAATGTCTACCCTGTACTCGTCCCTGAAAACGATGTTTTACTCCCGATACAGCGGGTCAATTTTTCGGAGGGTAAGGCAAACTGTAAGAAGTTTAACCCTACACGAATATGTAATGTTGTACAACGGCTTGGCGGCCTTCTTTAATATTCAAACCGTGAATTGAGGTGTCTATTGCCAATACTGCACAGCGCATTTACACCCGGAATACCTGCTTTGACCTTCGGAATCACATGGTGGGTGTAGCCATTGACGTACCCGATCGTCTCTCGCAGAAGGTGGCAACGTTCCCGAGCGGTATGACCCTCGATTTTCTAATTCATATATGATGTTAAAGTTCCCGTACACAGAATTGAATACCAATTTCGTACTCTGAACACGAAGTTATACTCTCGATGAAGCCGGAGAGATTCGCCGATGGTAAGGCCGTCGGTGGAACGTTTGAGTTTGAGCCAATTGCTAACGTTCTCGAAGGGCTTGACGCTCCATTTCGACATTCAAACAGTGAATTAAGGGTCATATTGCCAATACTTAACACCCAATTTACTCCCGGAATACCTGGTTTTCTCCCGGGAATACAGTGTTGTTGCAGCTACAGACTTAGCCGTTCGCCTCTAAATGAAGGTGATAACTCTCCCGAACGGTTTGAAACTCAATATTCAAATTCATACATCCAATTAATGTGCCTGTCACTAAAATGTGTACTACTTTGCTTCCCTGAGCACGAGGATATAATCTCGATACAGTGCGTTAGCTTCTCGGAAAATATGGCCTGCGGTGAATAGTCTGACTATTGATCAATAGGTAACGTTCTACAAGGGTTTGACTTTGATCCTTAATATTCATATCATGAATTTGTGTGGCTAATGTCAATACTGTACAGCGGGCTTAGTCGCGGACTACCTGGCTTGACTTCTGAATTCACAGTACAGTTGGAGCTATACACTTAGGGGTGCAACTCTCAAAGAAGGTGGTAACACACCCATGCGGATATATGCTCAATTTTCCATTTCTTAAATGAAATTAAGGTTCCCATCACCAAAATGTGTATTAATTTCTTCCTCTGGAGACGTTATTATTCTCTCGATAAAGCAGGTTTGGTTTCCGGATAGTGAGGTCTTCTGTAAGACGTTTGACTATATACAAATTCCTTACGATCTCAAACGGTTATACGCTCTGCTTTTGTATCCAAACCCTGAATTAAGGTGTCTATTGCCAATATTGTTCAGCGGATTAATCCCGGATTACATGGATTGAGTACCAGAAGCACAGGATAGGTGAAGCTATTGAGTTAGAAGTGCGACCCTCAGAAAAGGTAGTAACCTTCTCAAACTATATGTCTCTCAATCTTCATATTCATACGTGAAATTGAGGTGACCGTCACTAAAATGTACACATGTTTGTATGTCAGATCACGAAGCAATACACTCGATATTGAGGGTTAGGTTCTCGGAAGGTAAAGTATCCGGCAACGTGTATGACGTTACACCAATTGGTAATGCTCTTCGTCGATTGAACTCTGTACGATGATATTCAAGCAGTGGATTCGGGTGTCCAATGCCAATAGCTTACAGCGGATTGACACCCAGAATACCTGGACTGACGTTCGAAATCGCAGGGCTGGTGAAACCATTGGCATAGCCGTTCGTCCCTCGAAGAAGGTGGTAACGATCCTGCACGGTTTGGCCCTCGATGTTCTACTTCATACATGTAATTGAGGTGCCCATCATTAAAATTCATACTAATGTGTTTCACTGACCACGAAGTTATACCCGAAGTTTGACCCTTTTGTTTATCAATTCAGTGAAATAGATATCCTATTGTCAAAACTGCTCAGCGTATTTAAACACGGTGTGCATGGTTTGTCTCTCGGAATTGCAGGATAGGTGAAGCAATTGACTTAGACGCCCGATCCTCATAGAGGGTGGTAATGTTCTCGATCGGATTGACCCTCGAGTTCTTGTTTCATACATGTTACGGTTTGAATACTAAAGTAATGCGACAATCCGTTCGAGATCGTTACAAATTGGTTTAAACTCAAACGTCTTACTGAAGACCTTACCTTGAGCGAACCTCACCGCCTTCACCGACGGAATAAGTTCGTGTTCAGAAAAGGAAATTGGAATTCATTTCAGTGACCGGCACCTTAACGACATGTATGAAGTAGAACATTGAGTGTCAACCCGCACGAAAACGATGCCACATTCCGTGAGAGACGAAAGGCTAAGTGAATTGCTTCACCTATCCTGGTCTTCCGATAGTCAAACCAGGTATTCCGGGAAGGAAACCCGCCGTACACTATTGGCATTAGGCATTTAAATTCTATGCATGAGTATTAAAGTAGGGAGTCGAATCGGCGGAGAACATTACCAGTGTTTATAAACTCACCCTTTCAGACGAATACGTGACCTTCAGAGAATGTATCCCGCTGTATCGAGAGTATAACTTCGTGATAAGAGAAGCAGATGATTGTACATTTAGTTACGGGAACCTTTATATTTAATATATGAACGGTCGAGCGTCAGACCGTTCGAGAATGCCTTTTTTGAGAATCCACTGACTAGGTCAATAGATTCACATATCCTGGGATCCGAGAGTCAGTTCAGGTAATACGGTATAAATTCCGCTGAATTGTATTGGCAATAGACACCTTCGTTCAGGGTATGTATATTAATATGGAGAGTCAAACCGTCGGAGAACATCACCAATTGGTATAAAGTCATTCCTTTTTCCCAATACCTTTCCTTCGGAGAACCTAACATGCTGTAGGGATTACTTTGCTGGGTGTTCACAGAAATAAATTACTAGACATTTTAGCAGACGGACACGTTATTCTCATGTAGGAATAGCGAAATGGAGAGTCATTCCGTTCGAGAATGTTACGACCGTTTTTGAGAGTGGCACAGCTAAGTTAACAGCTTCATCTGTCCTGTGACTCCGATAGTCAAATCGGGTAATCCGGGAGTAAATCCGCTATAGAGTAATTGCAATAGACGCCTTAATTCACGGTATGAATATTAAAGTAGTCTGTGAAGCCTGTTGAGAACGTTACCAGTTGGTAAAAAGTCAAACGCCTTATCAAATACCATACTTTCGAAGAACCTAATCAGCTATAGCGAGTGTGTAGCTTAGTGTTCACGGAAGCAAATTAGTAGAAATTTTGGCAGATAGACGCCTCATTTTTATGTGTGAATTGTGATATCAACAGTCAAGCCGTTCGAGCACGATCCCAGTTTCTCTGAGTTTCGAACGGCTAAGTCAATAGCTACAGCAATCCCGTGGTCCCCAGAATTTAACCTGATATTCCAGGAGTATATCAGCTCAACAGTATTGACAATAGATACCTTGATTTACAGTATTGAATATTAAGCTAGAGAGTCATGCGGTCGGTGGACATTACAAATTGTTGTAAAGTCGTTCTCTTTACACAATACTTTACCTTCTGAGAACCAAACCCGCTGTATGGGGTGTCTTGCTTGTTGTTGACGGAAGCAAATTAGTTGCCATTCTAGCAGACGGAGACCACATTTCCATGAATAACTAGAGAAATCTAGAGCCAAATCGTTTGAGAACGTTACCAACTTGATTGAGACTCGACCGGTTAAGTGAACAGCTTCCCCTATCCTGTGATTCCGAGAGTAAGCCCAGGTATACCGGAAGTACATCCGCCGTACAGTATAGCCATTAGACATCATATTTCAGGCCGTTGATATTAAAGTACAGAGTCTATGCATCGTAGAACGTTACCTAATGGCATGGAGACAAAATTATTACTGAAGTCATTACCTTCCCAAAACATAATCCGCTGTATCAAGAGTATTATTTCGAGGAAGCACAGTGATATTAATTTCACTGATGGGCACCATGGTCTCATGTATGAGTTACAAATTCGAGTGTCAAACCATTCCAGAGCTATACCACGTTCTTTGAGAGACACGCAGCTAAGATATTTTCGTCACCTATCCTGTAATTCCGGGAGTCATATAAGGTATTCCGGCAGTAAATCCGCTGAACAGTATTGATAATAGGCACATTATTTCACGGTTGTATTTATTAAAGTAGAGCTTCAAACCGTTTGAGAATGTTACCAATTTATACAAAGACAAACGTTTTACCGAAGGCCTTACCTTCCGAGATCCTAACCCGTTGTAACGAGTGTCTAGCATAGTGTTTGCGGAGTGAAATGAGTAGACATTTCAGCAGACGGACACTACAGTTTCACGTATGACTAGCAAAATCGAGAGCCAAACAGCTCGAGAACGTTAGCATCTATTTTAAGAGTCGTACTGCTAATCATGAGATTCACCTACCCTGTCAATCCGAGAGTTAGAGCAGGAATTCCGATGTCTATCCGCAGTATGGTATAGGCAATGGACACCGTAATTGATAGTGTAAATAATACGGTACAGAGACATGATGTTGTAGAAAGTACCATACTGGTATGGTGCCACCCTTTATACCGAAGGCCTTACTTTCCTAGACCAAACTCGCTGTATCCAGAGTATAACTTCGTGTTCAGGGAAGTAATTTAATATAAATTTTAGTGACCGTCACCATAATTGCACGTACTATTTAGAAGATCGAGGGTCAATCCGATAAGGAACGATACCACCTTCGTTGGGTGTCGATCGGCTAAATCAATAGCTTCTCCCATCCTGATATTCCGGCAGTCAAACCAGGTATTCCGCGAGTGAGTCCGCAGAACATTATTGGCAATAGACTCCTTTACTCACCGTTTCAATATTACTGTATAACGACAAATCGTTAGAGAACGTTTCCAGTTGGTATAAAGTCAAATGTCTTATCGATGACCTTACCATCCAAAGGCATAACGCGCGGTATTGAGATTGTAACTCGGTATTCAGGGCACGAAATGAGAATACGTTTTAGTGCCGGGCTCCTTAATTTCACAAATGAAATTGAAGATCGAGGGTCAAACCGTTCGCGAACGTAACCACCATCTTTGAGTGTGGCACATCTACGTCAATGCCTTCTACTATCCTGCGATGCCGAGAGATAAACGGGGTATTCCGGGAGATAATACGCTGAACAGTATTGGCAATAGGCAGTTTATTTCACGGTATGAGTATTAAAGTCTGAGAGTCAGTCCATTGATGAACATAACCAATTGGTATAACGTTATACACTTCATCGCATACCTTTCCTTCCGGGAACATAAGCCGCTGTATCCTGGCTATTACATCGTGTTCAGAAAAGCAAATTACAATACATTTTAGTGACGGGCACCTTAACTTCATGTATTAATCAGAAGGTCGAGTGTCGAACCGATGGAGAACGTTACCAAATTCTATAGAGTAAAACGCTTCGCCGAAGATCTAACCCACCGATAGCCTAACCCGCTGTATCGAGTGTATAGCAACAAGTTGAACGAATCGGCATGCGTTTTAGTGACGGTCTCCTTAATATCATGTATAAAACAGAAGATCGAGTGTCAAACCGTTCGAAAACTTTACCATCCTCTTTGAATGTCGGACTGTTCAGCCATCAGCTTCATCTATCCTGTGATTAGCAGTGTCAAAGCAGGTATTTTGGAAGTAAATCCGTCATAATCACGGTTTGAATAGTAATATACAGAGTCCACCCGTCGTGGGACGATACCAATTAGTATAGAGTCAAACATTTCACCCAAGTGCTTACCCTCCGAGAATCTCACTGGCTGCATCGGAAGTATATGTTCGCGTTAAGAGATACAAATTAGTATGCATTTTAGAAACGGACACCTTATTTTCAAGTATGAATTAGACGGTCGAGGTTCAAAGCGTTTGACAACATTACCACCTTCTTCGTGAAACGCACACCCATGAGAGTAGCATTACTTATTCTGTGAATCCGAGAGTCAAAGAAGGTATTCCAGGAGTTAATCCGCTGCACAATATTGGCAATAGACACACTATTTTACGGTATAAATAAGAAAGTAGATTGTCAAACGGTAGAAGAACAATATAACTTCATATAAAGTCATTCTTTTTACCGAATACCTTACCACCCCTGAACCTACCCTGGTGTAGCGAGTGCATTGCTCAATATTCGCGGAAACGAACCAGAAGGCAGGTAAGCAGGCGGGCACCGCATTTTCATGCATAAATTTCAAAATTGAGAGTCAATCCGTTAGAAATCGATACCTCCTTCTTTGGGAATCGATCGACTGTAAATTGCTTCACCAATCCTACGATTCCCAGCGTCTGACCAGGTATTCCGTGGGTAAATCCGCGGAACAGTTTTGGCCCTAGACACCTTAATTTTCGGTTTGAATTTTAAAGTAGAGCGTGAAACCGTTTGAGAATTTTACCAGTTGCTATAAAATCCAACGGTTTATCAATTATCATACCTACCCAGAACCTAGCCTGCTGCAGCGAGTGTATTGCTTAGTGCAAACGGAAACAAGGATGTATATATTGCAGGGTCTGGCACGTTAATTTCATGTAACGAATGAGAAGATCGAGTGTCAACGTTACCACCCTCTTTCAGGGTCGGACGGCCATGCAAATAGCTTCAACTATCTTGTGATACCGATAGTCAAATCTGTTAATCCGTGTGTAAATCCGATGAATAGTATTGGCAATTGGCAATTCTCGGTTTGAATATTAAGGCAGGCCGTAAAGCCGTTGTATAGCAATACCTACAGGCGTAGAATCAAACTTCATACAGAATGCCTAACACTGCGAAAAACTGACACGCTGTATTGAGAGTATAACGACGTGTTCAGAGATACAAACTAGTACACATTTTATTGACGAGCACCATAACTTCATGTATGAATCAGAAGGTCGACGATCAACCCGTTCGAGAACTTGACCACCTTCTGTGACAGACGAACGGCTACACCAACAGCTTAACCTATCCTGTGATTCCGAGATTCAAACAGGAATTACGAGAGTAAATCTGCTGCAGAGTATTGGCGATATAGACCATATTTCACGGTTTGAGTATTAAAGTAGAAGTTCAGTCCGTCGGGGATCATTACCAATTGGTATTGAGTCATTCATTTTACCGAATACGTTACCTTCCTAGAACCTAACACGTTGTAGTGAGTGTCATGCTGACTGCTCACTGAAACCAATTAATAGACATTATAGCAGAGGTACACCTAACTTACCTATATCAACTAAAAGATTGAGTGTCATACCGTTCGATATCATACCCATCTTCTTCGGGAGCCGAGCGGCTAAGTCAATAGCTTCGCCTATCCTGTGATGCCGAGAGCCAAATCAGGTACACCGGGAGTATATCAGCTGAACGACATTGGCAATAGACTTCTTAATCCACTGTTTGTTTATTAAAGCAGCGCGACAAACCGCTAGAGATCATTTCCAATTGGTATAAAGTCAAACGTTATATAGGTGACCTTTCCGTTGCGACGGCAGCCAAAATCCAGCCAACGCATCACCGCGTGACGCCAGCCAAAATCCAGCTTACGCATCACCGGAAACCGCTCAGATATCAACTGCAGCAAAATCAGCCATAACAATCCAACAAATGACCAGAAGCCGCCTACTCAACCAGAAAATGATAATATAAGAACCGAGCACAAACGAATAAATCAGATCTACATTGTACCTCAAGCAGAACGTTTCTACATTCGTATACCTATCCTGAAAACGTACAGTAAATATTAAAAATTATTCAATATCTGCATTACACTTATTTTACGGAGTACGTATAAATATAAAATACCTAGTTATCTCACATTTCCGCGATAACGAACCTAACAGAAGCAATAGAGAAATTAGATGTAAGGTTCCAAGCCCAACAGCATGAATTACTGGGACTCGCAAGCACTATGGGAATCAACGCACTGGAAAGCATACTCCGCACCGAACCAAGTCCCACTGACGACGAAACAACAGCGACCGCCATAACTTGCCATGAAGCAAGTAAACCATTCCCATCCAACCTACCTATAGAACACAAACAAACGAGACAGTGCACGAAACAGTGCACGAACCAGTACTGATGAACTCGAACAAAGCTTTACGAAGCGTGGAAAATTTGAAAGGAGAGGACGATATCGGGACAGAAGAGTTCATGAAAACGGTATGATTCGCAAGAAACAGAATATTCGATCAACCGATGCTTCAAGAATTGATAACAGCAGAAAAAATAGTCGGTCAAGCGAAGAAGGCCATGAGGTTTTGTCAGATAAATACCTACGAAGATTTATACGAAGCATTACGATCACAACTTTCGACACCAACCACCATAAGCGGAAGCCGGAGTAGGATACGACAGACGAAGCAAGGACAAACTGAAAGCGTGCTGTCTAATGCAAATCGCGTTCGTCAGAATCTTAGGGAACTGTAGTACGCCATTCAAGCTAAGCATAGAAACCCGACTGTTAGGAACATAGCATTGGAAGAAGAGACACCCGAGGATATAAAATTCTTCATATGCAACTTGCGTGTGGAAATAGCTCAGCTAGTATCTCCTATGGAACACGGATCAATCAGTGAAGCACAACAAGAAGCAGGTAACGTAGAAGCATGTTTTAAAGAGTCAAAACGAAACCAGAATATATCTAGACTTCTCCCATTATCAAGGCCCATGATGAGTCCAAACCTAGAATACAGAGGTAATCCGAGAATCAAAACATACACCGAGACTAATAGGCTAACAACGAACCCGATACGCTGCGAAGATTGCCAAAAAATAGGACATCAGAAATCACATTTTCATGCAGTCCAGCCAGGAAAAACTCCGCCAAGAATAAACAACCAGAGATTTGAAGATTGCACTATACCCCAGGCGAGCTACGATGCATTGAAACAAGATTCCCGGGATCCCGCCGACGAGAATGATTCCTCATTGACACCGCAGCGGGAGCCAATTTCATCAAAAGAGGATTGGTCAGAGACCAGATAACGTTAATACTAGATAAAATAATTCAATTAGCTTCCACGAAATACAAAATATTTATCTGCACACCGGTAAAAGATGGACAATTAACACACGAATTCCTAATAGTATAGGACAACTTCCCGTTGACAGAAGACGGAATAGTAGGATTACCAATTCTAGAGAAATATCAATACACAATCAGTAACAAGCAACTCCAACTTAATAACGATGTTTTTGAATTACAGGCGACTCCTACCACCTAGAGAGTGCCCAGTAAGCGATCAGTTACCCACGTAGTTAAGCTCGACCATGAACCTGTTCGTGTTTGCTTCTTTAATAATGGTGAGCATGATATTCAAATTGAGAATCACAGTCAAATAGACTATGAAAATCCCAAAATCACAGAAATATTGACCATGCATCGACTCCATGACATAGGAGAAGGATTGCGAGAACCTATTATAAAAATTGTATGCAATTACCATAACATCACTTCAACTGACAATGAACCATTACCCTGTACCACATTAACCCAATACGACATATTCGAAAAAACAGACAGACTGTCAATATTGAATCATACAGAACTCCGGAATGCCACAAAAAAGAGTTCCAAAGCTAAATTAATGAAATATTAGGAAAAGGTGAAATAGAAGATTCAGACTCACCTTATAAAGCACCAGACTGGGTAGTGCCCAAAGAACTGGATGCGTCTGGCAAACAAAAATGGAGAATTGTGATTGACTTTCGGATGTCAAATGAAATGACCAATCGGGATGCATATCCTCTTCCGCAAGCCGAAGACATATTCGCCCACTTAGGAAATGCTAAATTCTTCAGTGCATTGGACCTCTCGTCGTGAACCCTAACCACAAAAAGTGCACTGCTTTCAGCACGACGGACGGACATTGTTACTACAAAAGAATGCCTTTCTGTCTAAAGAATGCGCCAGACTTATTCCAAAGAGTGATTGACAGCGCATTACGAGGACTGATCGGCAAGTATTATTTGTATATTTAGACGATATAGTAATACTTGGGAACACTACAGAGCAACACAACCGCAACCTAGCAATAGTATTTAACAGACTGAAGGAAGTTGAACTGAAGATACAGCCTCTCAAATGCGAATTCCTTAAAAACGAACTCGAATACCTAGGACACATCATCACTAATGCTGGAATTAAACCAAATCCAAAAAGGATTGAATCTATAAAAAGCTTCCCCAATCCTAAAAACATAACGAAAGTAAAATCACTTCTTGGATCAGTAGGATACTATCGTAAATTCAGTAAAAACTTGGCCAACATCGCGAAACCCCTAACAATCATAACCCAAATGGAAACATCCTTTCAATGGATGAAGAATAACAATCAGCATTTAACACTTTGAAAAATGAACTATGCGAGAAGCCTGCACTACAATACCCGGATTTTAACAAGACATTTGTACTGACTACGGATGCCAGCAACGAAAGGATAGGAGTTGAGCTCTCATAGGACGGACATCCCTGCAGTTTCATCTCACCTACCCTGAACTCTGCAGAAAGAGATTGTACTACCACGGAAAAAGAGCTACTAGTTATAGTTTGGGCGATCAAAAGGTTAGGCCAATACTTACTAGAAAGACACTTCATAATACAAACGGATCATCAGGCATTGAAGTGGTTGCATAAGATCAAGGATTCTTCATCCAGACTAATGTGATAGAGATTCAGGCTAGACGAATATGACTATGAGATCGAATACAACAGAGGAAAAGATAACGTCGTAGCAGACGGATTATCACGATTATTGCCGGCGCGAATAGTGAAAGACGAAGAGGTAAATATCAAAATGCAAACAATAAACCCAGAAGAAGTAGGGGATTCCCTACCAGACGAACTAGGAAGCCCATCACCCATGACTAACATACATGATGTAGATGACCTCCTCGAAGCATATGAATACTAGAAAACATCACCAAGCAAGAATAGGTCAATCAAACTGAGAGCTAACAAACCACATTGGACCCAAGTATCTTACGACCTCCTAAGACCATATAACGAAAATGATTGGTTACACAAATTACATGCACTCGTGACTTTACAACAAAACCAGAAGAACATAAAATTCAGCAATCAAGACATTAAGGGACTGGGCTTGGCCAATACACAACTAATGATAAGATTTTCAATGAAGAAATCAAACAAATTCTAAAGGAATCCCACTACCTACAACAACATATAGGAGAAAGCCGCACGAATGATCTAATCAAAATAAAATATTATTGCAATATCACAGAAAAAGGTGTAACGGAATACACAAGAAGCTGCAAAACCTGTCAGACCAACAAACTAACAAGGGTAAGACCAAGAGAAGAGGCAATCATCACCGATACACCAGAAAACCCATTCGACAAAATAGGACTCGACATTACCAAGGACCAAATCAGGAAACCAGTTTATACTCTCAGTACAGGACTGTTTAGCAAAATACCTAATGCTGATACCTTTAAAGAACCAACAAGCTTCATTAATAATCAATTCCCTCCAGAGATCATTACAAATACATATTTTCCTCCACAATACACATACAAACCGACCAAGAACAGAACTTCGTATGTAAATTAATGACAGAATTGGAAAACATGTTTAACATAATGCATATAGAAACTACCAGCGTTCATCCACAGTCAAATGGTAGTCTCGAAAAATCTCATGCAATGATAAAGGACGTTCTGAGAACTAATATTGGTCAGCAACAAAATGATATGAACGAAAAACTAAAATGCGTTAGCCCAGCTTACAACACCACGATTCATACACCTTTTGAATTAACGTTTGGAAGACGAGTCAATCTATCTTCTGCTATAGCAATTACCACGAATATTTATCTATAGACACTCTGGTAGAACTATGGATACATAGATACCTTGAATACTTAGAACAAGGGAAGAGAATAACTGAAAAAATAAAGAGAATTACAAAGCTTCACAAGATAGTCAAAGCCATCTTAAAAAGTATATACAAGAAAGGATGTTTAGTACTTTTGCCTAATGAAGGTGAAGCTAATAAACTCGATGAGGAATGGTTAGGACCATACAAGATATTTGAAGTTAGAACACCTATTTATGTTATGTTTATACATGATATACTAGTTACAGTACACGGGAATAGAATCAAACCATATTATTCCTGATCCAGCCAACCAAGGGGAAAGACATAATAATTCAAGAGGTAGAAAACAACCAAATAGTGACGAAAGAAATTGAAACCGCGTACACATATCACACAGAAACAATAATGACACTAATAATTAGCGTAATAGAATTATCTGACACTATGGAACAAATATATACCATCAAACGCAATAAAAAATAATACTGCATACAGCAACAAACACACTGTGAAACTACAGACTATCAAACTATAAAGGAAAAGGTTAATAATCTCCAACGACGATTTGACAAGCTACGAATACTGCTACACATTAGACCAAAAAGTGGACCTATTAACGACTTAGGTAGCATATCTAAACCATTATATGGGGCATTGTAAGAAACTGACCTGAAACTTGTGAATGAAATTCTAGACAAACTCTATGACAAAGAGAATACAATCTTTCAAACAATACAGAACCAAACAGCATTAATCAGCAGTTTCATACATGATGAAGCATCACAAAACGTATTACATAGAATTACTCAAGGAGATACAAGGGTAGGTCAAATAGAAAATGAGGAACATTCAATCGATACATTATTAATTATAGAAATAATATTGTCGGACCTAGCTAGTAGAATCGACTGCATCTACCTCATGTTAACGTTAGGCAAAAAGGGTATAATAGGCACAATATTCATACATTTAGATACATTTATAAGTACAATGGTGAAATTAACAACTTTCCATCATCAATTTATAGAACCAACCATACCTAACTTTCAATCAATAATCGATATTAGCGTATTAGTTCTAGCGACTAAAGAAGACACTTTGATATACCAAATTGAAACTCCAATATTAGAAAAAAAACCCTGGAAACTTGTAAAATACTACGCTGTACCCAAGAAATCAGCTGAAATATTCATGTACTCAATTCTGGACCACGAATATGCGCTAATACAAACATCCGCACACATAACAATAGACAACGAACAATTGCGAGCATCATGTAAACCCACCAGTATACGATTAGTTTGTCGAAATATTCAACCGGTACGGGTAGGGCATAGAAGAAAATGAGTGGAAATCAAAACTGCAGTACGACTATATTCGAGAAGATCACCTAACATTCATACCCATGAAAACTAATAAAAAATTCACTACAATTCCCGAGAATAGTATAACAATTTCGGCCTTATGTATAACATATGAAACGCTTCACCTAGAAAAACCAAGCACAATTTCTGTTAAGTACTCATGTACACTTTCATATGAAGATAGAACAATGAAAAACAAGAGAAGTGCAGATAGATGCGATCATAAAAATAAGAAACTACACTATCCCATATAATTTAGACACAGAAAAAATAAGACATATATCAAATAAAATACCCATAATACCCACAAATCACTTCCAATTTTAACAACTACAAATACTAGACCAATTAGAGGAACAAATCAACAAAAGGGAAAGCCAACATAGACTCACCGCACAAACCAATGAATCATACCCTATACCTACCTATATAGGATGGATATTATTAGTGCTAGTTACAGGTTACACTTTGTATAAAACGGGAATTCTAAAGCGCTACATATCTGCGAATTTATGTATAAAGATCTGTTCTAACAATATCCAAATCAAGTTACATCCAAGTACTACCGCATTAATACAAGTACCCACACAAATACTACGAAGACCTAGGATAAACTTCCAAGACCTAGAAGAAAAAGAAGAATCAGTCATCCAGATCAAACCCGAGATCATACGCTTCACAGGAGTGAAGAACAATCTAAGAAGGTGGGTGCGACGCCATACAAAATCCAGCCAACGCATCACCGCGTGACGCCAGCCAAAATCCAGCCTACGCATCACTGGAAACCGCTCAGATATCAACCGTAGCACAATCAGGCCAAACCAGTGAACACATGACGAGAAGCCGCCCTACTCAACCAGAAAATGATAATATAAAATCCGAGCCGAAGCGAATAATTCAGTACAACATTATGCCTGAAACAGAACGTTTCTACATTCGTAGACATATCCCGAAAATCTACGTTAAATATTTAATACTATTCAATACCTCAATTACACTTATATTACGGAATAATTATTAGTATAAGAAACCTAGTTTCTTCTAGAAAGGATCTCTTCCACCAAGGTTGATGAGCCGTCGCTGCATATTTTTGTTTAATACTTGTGACGAATTTCCTCGTATCACCGTCCGAAAGCATAACGCGCTGTATCGAGAGTATAACAAGGTGTTCAGTGATCCAATGAAGTATACATTCTAGTGTCGGGCACCTGAATTTCATGTATGAACAAGAAGCTCTGAGTCGAACCGATCGATTCCGATGCAACCTTCTTTGGGAGACAAACGGCTAAGTGAGTACCTGCACCGATCCTGTTATTCCGACAGTCAAACCAGGTATTCTGGGAGAATATCCACAGTGCAGTATTACCAATGGACACTTTAATTCATGGTATGAATAGTAGAGCGTCAACGCTTTTTACAACGTTACCTATTGGTATATTGTCAAACATTTTACCGACGGTCTTACCTTCGGAGAACCTAACCCGCTGTATCGAGTGTATAACTTCGTGTTCTGAGAACGAAATTTGTATCCATTTCAGTGACGGACATCTTGACGGCCGAACACAAATTAGTAATTCTGACCGATGGTTTGACGGCCTGCTTTCATATTCGAACCGTGTATTAAGGTGTCTGTTTCCAATTCTGATCAGAGGATTTGCTCCTGGAATATCTAGTTGATTCTCGGTATGCCAGCATAGGTTAAGCAATTCACATAGCCGTTCTTCTCTCACAGGCGGTGGCAACATCCTGGAGCGGTTTGACGTCAAATCTTCTAATTTACACATGATGCCACGGTGCCCCGTCGCTGAAATGGATAGCTATTTCATTCTCTAAGCACGAACATATACTGTCTATACAGCGGGTTATTTTTCCGGAGGGTATGGTCTTCAGTAAATCGTTTGACTTTTTACCAATAGATAACTCTCTCAGGCGGTTTGGCGATCTACCTTAATATTCAAACCGAGTAATAGGGTGTCTAGTGGCCAATACTTTCCAGCTGATTATCTCCGGGATACATGGTTTGACTTTCGGAATCACGTGATAGGTGAATCTGTTGACGTAGCCGTTCATCTCTCACAGATGGTGGGAACGTTCTCGAACGAATTGATTCCCGATTGTTATATTCATGTAAGATAGTGAGGCTTCCGCCTGCTAAAATGCCTACTAATTTGTTTCCGTTTGCACTAAGCATGACACTCGCTACAGCGGGTTAGGTTCTTGGATGGCAAGGTATCTGGTGAAAGTTTGACTTTACACCATTAGGTAATGCTCGGTTTGACTAACTACTTTAACACTCACACCGTGGATTAAAGTGCCTATTGCCAATACTGTTCAGTGGAGTTACTCCACTACTAAAATGTCTCTTAGTTTGTTTCTCTGAACACGAAGTTATACTCTCGACACAGCGGATTATGTTTTCGGAAGGTAAGGAATCTTGTAAAGAGTATGAGGATATGCCAATTTGGAACGTTCTCAAACGGTTTGACGCTTTACATTAATATTCGTACCCTGTATTAAGTGTGCCCATGGTCAATACTGTTCAGCGTATTTACTCCTGGCATACAAGGCTTGACTCTCGGAATCACAAAAATTGTCGCCGCTTAGACGAAATTGAAGAAGAAGCAATCTGGTCCGTTGTCGCCGCTGAGGCGACACGGCATGCCAGCATCTAGAGGCAAAATTGCATCTTTATGCATGAAGGAAAATGATTCGGCACACGCTTAGTGCAATTTAATCGGTCCGGTGACCGAGCTTGCACCATTTCTTTCGATCGTATTTTTGTCTGTAGCGTGAAACAAGAAGAAACCAAAGTTGAAAAATGATCCGGCCAGGGCTGATGAGCCTAAGACTGATTAATAGTAGGGTCCGTCTGGAAGAGGGTCCGCTACAGGGTAAATCTGTGACGCAGACCGGGCCATGAAGCAATGATGGCTTCTGGCCGAAAATCGCGTAACTGTCGAGTGGCTAAGACGCCTATTGTTTGTTTTATAACCCACATAATGACGATAGAAGGGCGGTACGACGTCGCCCTGCCTAAAAATTCACTATCTGATCGCTAACTGATTTGACTACGGAATAGAGAAGCCAGGGATGCATTCTGGTAAGAGGACTGTAACGAACCCCACGGCACTTACTTCAAAATTATTTTGGCGATAAGATCTCTGAAAAGTTTCCACAGCGACACACGTTTGCCCAGTGCCAAACCGATCCTTCATGTTCAAAGTTTTATGCGCTGGAATATTTATTTCTATATTTCTCTACCGTAAAATGGCAGGAAATAGTAGTTACGAAGAGTGAATTTTTCTCAGAAGCGCAATTGCAACATTTTAAATACTGTCTGACTAACGGACAGGTCATGGTTAATATTACCCGGAGCTCGCAACATAGTAAATACTTTCCTACCAGGTGGTAGCTCATGACCAAAATGATCTGGGGTTGCTAGAACCTCTTCTCAAAAATCACCCAGAGTGCAACGGGTTAAGTCAGTCGTTCGACTTTATAGGATGGTGGTAACGATCTCGGACGGTCTAACACTCGATCTTCTAATTCATGTCTGAGCATAAGGTGCCCGTCACTGAAATGAATACTAATTTGTCCCTCTGAACAAGATGCTATATTCTCCATACGTCGGGTAATTTTCGCGTAAAGTGAAAAGTGTAAATTGTGACTCTATACCAATAGGCAACCTACTACAACGGTTTGTCTCTGTACATTGCCAATAGTATTGCCAATACTGTTCAGCGGATTTACCCCAGGAATACCTTGTTCGACTCTCGGAATCACAACTATCGGTGAAGCTGTTGACTCAGCCTTTCTAATCTAGGTGTAGGTGGTAACGTTCTCGAAGGGTTTAACACTACTTCTTCCAATTGATACATGAAATTACGGTGCCGTCACTAAAACGTGTACAAACGTACTTCTCAGAACACGAAGTCGTACTCTCGATATAGCGGGTTAAGTTCTCGAAAAGTAAGGTATTCGGGAAGATCATTGCCTTCATACCAATTGGTGACGTTCTCATACGGTTTGACTCTCTACTTTAATATTCAATCCGTGTATTAAGGTGTGTAGGGCTAACATTCTTCGCGGATTTATTCCTGGAATAGTTGGCTCGGCTCTCGGAATCGCAGGATACGTGAAGCTGTTGACTTAGCCGTTCGTCTCCCATAGTAGTCTAAAACGATCTCGAAGAGTTTGACACCCGATCTTCGAACTTAATCCTGAAATTAAGGTACTTGTGACTAAAATTGATAGCAACTTGTGCCACTGAACACGATGATATACTCAAGATACAGCGGGTTAGTTTCTTGATGTCAAGGACCTCTGACAAAAGTTTGACTCTATAGCAATAAGTAACGTTCTACAACGGTTTGGATCTGTAGATTAATATTCATACCGTGAATTAAGGTGTCTGTTGCCAATACTGTTCAGCGCATTTACTTCTTGAATACCTGATTTACACCTCGGAATCACAGGATATGTGCAGCTATTGACTTAGATGTGCGACATTCAATTGAACGTGATATCGTTCTCCCACTGTTTGACTACCGATTTTGATATTTATACATGAACATATGCTGTACGAGAGAAAAAATGTGTACTACTTTGATTGCGTGAATAATAACTAAGACTCACGCTACAACGGGTTACATTCTCGGAAGGCAAAGTTTTCGGCATAAAAATTTGATTCTATTCCAAGTTGTACCGTTCTCCATCGGCCTGCATCTCAACTCCAATATCCGCACTGAGAAATAAGATGTTTATTGCCAATACTTTTGAGCGAATTGACTCCTGGAACGCCTGGTTTCACGATCAGAATCGCAGGATAGGTGAAGCTGTTGACTCAGCCGTTCGATTCTTATAGAAAGTGGCAACGGTCCCGAGCGGTTTGTCACTCGATCTTCAAATTTATTCAGATAGTTAAGGTGCCCCTCACTGAAATGAAGACTAATTTGTTTTTCTGGTCACCAAGTTACACTCTCGATTAAGCCAGTGTGGTTCGTGGGTGATAAGCCATTCGGTAAAACGTTTCACTTTATATGAATAGGTGACATTCTACAACGGTTTAACGGTCTGCTTTAATATTCAAACCGTGAGTTATGGTGCCTATCCACAATACCCTTCAGAGGATTTACTCTCGGATTACCTGGTTTGTCTCTAGGAATCGCAAGGACAGGTGAAGTTGTTGACGTAGCCACTCGTTTTTCACAGAAGGAGGTAACGTTCTCGATCGATATGGCCAATGATATTCTATTTCCACCATTAATTTAAGGTGCCCATCACCGAAATGGATACTAGTTTCCTTTCTCCGAACCCGAGTTATACCCTCGCTACCTGCTGGTTTGTTCTTCGTAGGGTAAGGTCTTCGTATAACGTATGAGTCTGTTCAAATTGGTAACGTCCGTAAACGGTTTGACGCCCTACTTTAATCTTCAATCAACGAAATAAAGTGCCCAGTGCCAATAGTGTTCAGCGGAGTTACTCCCGGAATACCTGGTTTGACTTCGAGATCAAAGGATAGGGGAAGCTATTGTAATAGCCTTTGGACTTTCAGTGAAGGCGGGTCACGATAACGAACAGTGTAACGCTCGATCTTCTTACTCATACATGAAATTCATGTGCCTGTCACTAACGTGTATACTAATTTGCTTCTCTGAGCACGAAGTTAGACTCTCGATGCAGCGGGTAAATTTTTCGTTGCGTCAGGTCCTCTTTAAACTCTTTGACTTTATAGCAACTGGTTACGTTCTACAACGGTTATGACGGTCTGCACTAATATTCAAACGTCAAATTCAGGTGTCTGTTACCAATACTATTCAGCGGATTTACACCAGGAATTAACTGGTATGGCTGTCGGAAAACTCAAGATATCTGCAGCTTCATAGGCTTAGTTGTGCGACTTTCAAAGTAGGTGATAACGTTCTCCAACGGTTTGACTCCGTACCTTAATATCCATACCGTGAATTAAGGTATCAATTTCCAATACACTTCAGCAGATTTAATCCCGGATTACCTTATTTGACTCTCAGAATCACAGGATAGGTGAATCTATTGACCTAGCCGTTCGGCCCTCAAAGAGATTGGTATCGTTCTCGAACGGATTGTCTTTCGATCATCTAATTCATACATGAAATTAAAGTGCTGCGACTAAAAAGTGTACTAATTTGTTACTCTGAACACCACGTTATACTCTCGGTACAGTGAGTTAGGCTTTCGGAGGGTAACGACGTCAATAAAACGTTTCACTTTATACATTTCGAAACGTTCTCAAACGTTTGACGCTCTATTTTAATATCCAAACCGTGAATGAAGGTGTGTCGTGCTGCCAATACTTGTTCGACCGTACATATTCCCGGAATTCTTGACTTACTACTAAGTATCATAGGATTGGTGATGCTATGGACTGAGCCGTGCGACACACAAATATGGTCGTAACGTTCTCAACGGTTTGACACTCGAGCTTCTGTTCTATACATGAAATTATAGTCACCGTCACGAAGTATATGCTAATTCGGTCCTCTGAGCACGCTGCTATACTATCGATACAGCACGCTAACGTTTTCGGAGGGTAAGGTCTTCGGTGAAGCGTGTGACTCTATACAATTGATATTGTTCTCCAACGGTTTCAAACCCAATCCTCTAATTCACACATGAAATTAAGGTTCCTGTCACTGAAATGTGTACTAATTTGTTTCACAGGACACGATGTTCAACCAACAATGCAGCGGGTTATGTTCGCTGAAGGTAAGGTATGCGATAAAGTGCATGGCGATGTACCAATTGGTGATGTTCATCAACGGATTGTCTCTCTACTTTAATATACAAACGTTAAAATACGTTGTATATTGCCAATACTGATCAGCGGATTTTCTCCTAGAAAACCTGCCTTGCCTATAGGAATCACAAGTGCAGGTGAAGCAATTGACATAGCCGTTCGGCTCCCGAAAATGCTGGTGACGGCTCTCGAACCGTTGAACTGGATCTTCTTACTCTAAAATGTAATTAACGTGCCCGTCGCTAAAATATGTATACTAACTAGCTTCTCTGTACACGAAGATAATATCTCGACAGTGCGGGTTATTTTCTCGGAGGGAAAGGTCTTCGGTCAAACATTTGCAATTATACCAACACGCAACGTTTTACATGGTTTGGACTCTGTACTTTAGTATTCAAACCGTGAATAAAGGAGTCTATTACCAATACTGATCAGCGGACTTATTTTTGGAATACCTGCTTTGACTCTCAGAGTCGCAGGATGGATGAAGCTGCTGACTTAGCCGTTTGGCTCTCACAGAAGGTGGCAACGTTCTCTAGCGATGTGACCCTCGATCATCTAATTCGTACATGAAGTTAAGGTGCTCGTCACTGAAATCAATAATAATTTCGTTTTCTGCACAAGTAGTTATACTTTCGAAACTGCAGGTTATCTTCTCCGAAAGAAAGGCTATCGGTAAAGAGTTTGACTCTATAACAGTATCTATCGTTCGACAACAGAGTGTCACTCCGTTTTAGTATTCAATCCTTTAATTAAGGTGCCGATTGCCAATACTCTTCAACGGATATACTCCAGGGTTACATGCTATAATAATCGGAAGCAGAGGATATGTGAAGCTATTGACTTAGCTGTTCGATTGTCATAGAAGTAGATAACGGTATGGAAAGGATTGGCCCATGATCTTCTGATTGGTACATGTCAAAAGAGTGCCCATCACTGAAATGTGTACTAATGTTTTTGCTCTGAACACGAGGATATACTCTCGTAACGGATAATATACTTCCCCGAAAGTAAGGCCATCGGTAAAGTGTTTGTCCTTATACGAATTAGAAATACACTTAAGCGCATTTAAGCGGAGAGACGCCCTACTTTATTATTCAAGCAGTGAATTAAGGTGTCTATTGGCATTACTGATCAGCGCATTTACTCCAGGAATTCCTGGTTTGACTCCCGGAATGGCAGGATGAGTGAAGGTATTGACTCATCCTTTCTACTCTCATAGAAGGTGCCAAAGTTCTCGAACTGTTTGACCCACGATCTTCTAACTCATACATGAATTTAAAGCGATGTCGATAAATTTTATTCTAATGGGCTCCCCTAAAGACGTAGTTGTATTCTCGATTCGTCGGGTTAGCTTCTCGGACGCAAAGGAATTCGGTATGATGTTTGACTTTATAGCAATAGGAAACGTTCTCACACGGTGTAACGCTATATTTTAATATTCGCTCCGCGAAGTGAGGCATCTATTGCCAATACTCTTCAACGAATTTACTCTGATTACCTGGTTTGCCTCTCGGAATCACAGGATAGGTGGAGCTATTGACTTATCGGTACGACTTTCAAATGGGGTGGTAACATTCCCGAACAGTTTCACAGTCGCCCTTCTAATTCAGATATGAACATTACGTTCCCGTCACATCTAATTTCTTCTTGTGAACACGAACTTATACTCTTGATGAAGCAGGTGAGCTACGCGGAAGGTAAGGTCTTCGATAAAACGTTTGACTAATATTCCAATTGGTATCGCTCTCAAACGGTTTGACGCTCTCCTTTTATATTCAAACCGTGAATTACGGTGTCTATTGCCAATTCCATTCAGCAGATTCACTCCGGAATACCTGGTTTTACTCCCGAAATCGCACGATAGGAGAAACTATGGATTTAGCCGTTCTACACTCGAAGGAGGGGGTATCGATCTCGGATGGCTTGATCCTCGATCATCGTACTGATACATGAAATTAAAGTATCCGTCTTCTAAAATGTCTACTGATTGGTTTCGGCGAACACTACGAGAGACACTCGCTGCAGTGTGCTATGTTACAGGATGGTAAGGAATTCGGTAAAGGAATTACTTTATACCAATTCATAATGTTCTCGGATGGTTTGACTCTGAAATTTAATATCCATAGCGCGAATTAAGGTGTCCATTGCCAAACTGGACTTTCTGCTGGAATACCTGGTTCGCCACTGAGAGTCACAGGATAGCTGAGATACTGACTTGTCCTTTCGATTCTCACAGAAGGTGGTAACGCTCTCGAACGGTTTGACCCTCGATTTTCTAATTCATACATGAAGATACGGTGCCCGTCAATGAAATGAAAACTAATTTCATTTTCTGAGCACGAAGATATACTCTCGATGCAGCGGGTCTGGTCCCTCGGACGGTAAGACCATCTGTAATATATTTGTCCGTATACGAATTGGAAACGGTCTCAAACTGTTTGACGTTCTATTTTACTATCAAAACCGTCAATTAATGTGTGCATTGGCAATGCTGTTGAGCGGATTTACTCCCGGTATATCGCGTTAGACTCTCTCAATCACTGGATAGGTGAAGGTAATGACTTAGCTGATAGACTCCAAAAGAGGGTGTAACGTTCTTGAAACGTTTGTCCCTCGATCTTCTAATACATTCATGAAATGAAGGTGCTCGTCACTAAATTGTATAATAATTTTCTCCTCTAAGCACGAAGTCATAGTTTCCATACTGCAGGGTATCTTCTCGGAATGTAAGAACTTCGGTAAAACGTTTGACTTTATAGGAATTGGTAACGTTCTACAACGATTTGTCTGTCTTCCATAATATGCAAACCATGAATTATGGCGTATATAGCCAATACTGATGTGTGGATTTACTCCCGGAATACCTGGTATGACTATCGGGATCGCAGAATATGTGAAACTATTGACTTAGCCTTTCTACTCTCAAGGATGGTGGAAACGTTCTCGAACTGTGTAACCCTGTATTTTATAATTAACATTCACAATCAAATGCCAATACTGTATGGGGTATTTAGTTCCGGAGTATCTCGTTTGACCATCGGAACCATTGGATAAGTGATGCTATTGATTTAATTGTTCGACTCACAAAGAAGATGATATCGGTCTCGAACGATTGGACTCTCGATCTTCTAATTCATACATGAAATTAATGTGCCCGACAGTAAAATGCAAACTAATTTGTTTCTCTAGACAGGAAGCCATAATCTCAATACAGCGTGTTAACTTCACGGGAATAAGGCTTTCGGTAAAATGCCTGACTATATAGCAGTATGTAACGTTCTACAACGCATTGACTCTGTTCTTCAATATCTATGCTGTGAAATTGCGTGTTTAATACCAATACTGCACAACGAGTTCCGCCGCGGATGATCTGGTTTGACTCTTGGTTTCACTGGATTGGTGAAGCTGGTATCTTAGCCGCGTGATCCTTAAAGAAGGTGGCAACGTTTCCAAAAGATTCTACTCATGATTTTTCTATTCATACATGTAACTATGGTGCCCATCATTAAAATGTATGCTAGTTTGTTTCCCTCAACACGAAGTTATACACTCGATACAGCGAGATAGGTTGGTAGAAGTGGAGCTATTCGGAAAAGAAGGACTTTATTCCAATTGATAATGATCTCCGACGGTTTGACACTCTACCTTAATATAAATACAGCCGGTTGATGTTTCTGTTGCCAATGGTATCAGCGGACTAAATTCCGGAATAGCTGGTCTGACTCTCGGAATCGCAGGATAGGTGACGCTATTGACTCAGTTGTGCGTTTCACAAAGGAGATGGTATCGTTCTGGAACGACTTGACACACTATCTTCTAATTCATACATGAACCTATGATGCCCATCACTGAAATGTGTACTAATGTTTTTGCTCTGAACACGAGGATATACTCTCGTAACGGATAATATACTTCCCCGATGGTAAGGCCATCGGTAAAGTGTTTGTCCTTATACCAATTAGAAATACACTTAAGCGGATTTAAGCGGAGAGACGCCCTACTTTATTATTCAAGCAGTGAATTAAGGTGTCTATTGGCATTACTGATCAGCGTATTTACTCCAGGAATTCCTGGTTTGACTCCCGGAATGGCAGGATGAGTGAAGGTATTGGCATAGCCGATCGTCTTTCGCAGAAGGTGGCTACGTTCTCGAACGACTTGACCATCGACATTGCATTTCCTACTTGAATGCAAGGTGCCCGTCACTAAAATGTATTCTCACTTTTCCTCTGAATACCCAGTTACAATCTCAACACAGCGCGTTATGCTTTTGGTCGGTAGGGTCATCTATAAGACGCTTGGCTTTATACCAACTGGAAACGTTCTCAAACGGTTTTACGTTATACAGTAATATTCAAATCCTAAATTGTGACGTTTTCTGCCAATACTTTTCTGGAGATTTACTCCCGGAATACGTGCTTTGGATCTCGGAATGGCAGGGTAGGTGTTGCGATTATATTAGATGCGCCACTCTCAAAGAAGGTGACAACGTTATCGTTCGGATGGACTCTCTATCTTCTAATGCATACATGAAGTTAAGGTGTCCGTCACTATAATATCTACTAATTTGTTTCTCTGTATCACGTCGCTATACTCTCGATACAGCGGGTTAGGTTCTCGAAGGGCAAGAACATCTCTAAAACGTTTGACTTTAAACAAATTTGTATCGCTCTCGAACGGTTTCACTCCCTACGTTAATATCTACACCGTAAATTAAGGTTCCCATTTCCGACATTTTAAGTGCATTATTCCCGGCATACCTGGTTTGACTCTTGGAATCAGAGGATAGATGGAGCTATAGACTTAGCCGTTCGTCTCCCAAATAAGGTAGTATCGTTTTCGATGGGTTTGACTTTTGATATTGTTGTTTATACATGAAAATGTGGTGCCCGCCTGCTACCATGTCTACAGCGAGTTAGGTACTCGGAAGGTAAGGTATCCGGTAAGAGGAGTGACTTTATACGAATAGGTAACTTTCTACAACAATTTGACGTTTACGTTAATAACTATACCGTCATTTAAGGTGTGTATTGCCAGTATTGTTCAGCGGATTTACTCCTAGAATACATCGTATGATTCTTGAAGTCTTGGAATAGGTGAAGTTACTGACTTAGCCGATCGTCTCTCACAGAGGTGGCAACGTTCTCGAGCGGTTTAAACCTCGATGTTCTTACTCATACATGAAGTTAAGGTGCCTGACACTGAAGTGAATACTAATTCCATTCTCTGCAAACGAAAATATACTGTCGCAACTGCGGGTTAGCTTATTCGTACGTAAGGCTGTTGTTAAAGTGTTTGACTCAATACCAATAGGTAACGTTCTTCAACGGTTTGACGGTCTGCATTAATATTAAAGCCGCGAAATGAATCACCTATTGCCAATACCATTCAGCGGATTTACTCCAGGAGTACCTGATATGATTCTTGGAAACACAGGATATGTGAAGGTATTGACTTGGCTGTTCGAATATCATATTATGTTGTAACGGGCTTCATCTGTTTTAGCGACAGCTTTATAATTCATACATGGGAATAGGATGCCATCACTATAACTTATACTAATATAATTCTCTAAACACTAAGTTATACTCTCGATACATTGGTTGACATTCTCGGAGGGTAAGGTCTCTCGTCAAACTTTTGAATTTATAGCAATTGGTTACGTTCAACAGTGGCTTGACAGTCTGCATTCATATTCAAACCGTGAATTATGGTGTCAACTGCCAATTCCGATAAGCGGACTTACTCTCGGAATACCTGCTTTGACTCTCAGGATCGCAGGATGGATGAAGCTGCTGAGTGAGCCGTTCGTCTCGCACAGAAGGTGGCAACGTTCTCTAGCGGTGTGACCCTCGATCATCTAATTCGAACATGAAGTTAAGTTGCCCGTCACTAAAATGTATATTAATTCGTACCAATGAACACGGTGTTATACTCTCTAACAGCTGGTCAGTTTGTCGGTGGGTAAGGTATTCTGTAAGATGTTTAACCCTACACGAATAGGTAATGTTCTACAACGGCTTGACGGACTGCTTTAATTTTCACGCCGTGAATTATGGTGGCTATTGCCAATACTGTACAGCCCATTTACTCCCGCAGTAACTGGTTCGGTTCTTGGAATCGCAGGCTTGGTGAAGCTACTCATTAAGCCGTGCGACGCTCGAGGAGGTTGGTATCGCTCTCGAACTGTTTCACGCTCGATCTTCTCATTCATACATGAAATTGTCATCCTCGTCATTATACTGTTTACTAATTTGATCCTCTGAACACGAAGTTATTTTCTCGGTGAAGAGGGTTATTTTCGCAGAAGGTACGGCCATCGGTAAAACGTTTGACTTTGTAAAAACTGGGAACGTTCACAAACAGTTTGACGCTATATTTTAGTATTCACTCCGCGAATTAAGGTATATATTGCCAATACCCTACAGCGCGATTATTCCCCGAATTTCTCGGTTGACTTTCGGAACCACAGGTTATGTGAAGCTATTGAATTAGGCGTTCGTCTCTCGCAGAAGTTGGTAACGTTGTCGAACGGTTTGACCCGCGATCTTCTAATTCATGCATGAAATTAAGGTGCTCGTCAGTAAATGTTCACTAGTTCGAACCTCAGAATACGGTGTTATACTCCTGATACAGCGAGTTAGACCTTCCACGGGCAAGGCAACCTGTAAGAAGTATGGCCCTACACCTATAGGTAATATGCTACAACGGCTTGACGACTTGCCTTAATATTCAAACGTGAGTTAAGTTGTCTATTGCCCGCACTGCTCAACGGCTTTACATCCGGAATACCTGGTATACCTCTCCGAATAACAGGATAGGTGAGGCTATTGACTTAACAGTTGGTCTCTCACAAGAGGTGTTAAAGTTCTAGAATACCATGACTCTCGATGTTGATACTTATACACAAAGATGTGGTGTTCATTCGCTAAAATGTCTACTAATTTCTTTCGTAGCACATTATGCAGGACACTTGCTATAGCGGGTTTGGTTCTAGGAAGGTTATATATTCGGTAAAGCGAATGACTCTATGCAAATTGGTAATGTCCTCCGGCGGTTCGAGCTTCTGGTTTAATATTCATACCTTGAATTAAGGTGACCATCGCCAATACTGTACAGCGGATTGACACCAGCAATACCTGATTTGCCGTGAATTAAGGAGTCTACTGCCGATACTCTTCAGCGCATTTACTCCTGGGTACCTGAGTTGCATCTCGGAATCGCAGGATACGTGAAGCTATTGAATAAGCTACTCGAAGCTCAGGGAACGTGGTAACGTATTAAAACGATTTGACTCTCGGTCTTCTAATTCAAACGTGTATCTAAGGTGCCATCTCTAAAATTTCTAGTAATTTGCTTCTCTGAACGCGGTCTTATGCTATCGGCACAGAGGGTTAGGCATTCGGAGGGTGAATCATACAGTAGAACTTTCGACTTTATGTCAATTGGTAATGTTCTCAATCCGATTGACGCCCTACTTTAAATTCAAAGCATAAATTTAGGTGTTTATTGCCATTGATGAACAGTGCATTCAATCTCGGACTACATGGTTTGACTCTCAGACTCATAGGATAGATTAAGCTATTGAATCTGCCGTTCTATTCTCAAAGAAGGTAGCAACTTTCTCCAACGGGTTTGACACTCGATCTTCTTATTCATACACGAAATTCAGGTTATCGTCACTAAAATGTATACTAATTCGTCCCACTGAACATGATGTTATACTCTCGATACAGCGGGTTAGTTTTGCGGAATGTAATGTCTACGGCGAAACGTTTGACTTGGTAGGAATTGGTAATGTTCTCATACGGATTGATGTTCCACTTTGATATTCATACCGCGAATTATGGTATCTATTGCCAAAACGCTTCAGCGGATTTACTCCAGTATTTCCAGATATGACTCTCAGCATCACAGGATTTGCGAAGCTATTGACCTAGCCGATCGATTTTCAAGGATGTTGGTAACGTTCTCGAACGGTTTGACCATCCAAATTCTAATTCGCACTAGAATTGTATGTGGCGTGACGAAAATGTGTACTAATGTGTTTCCCGAAGCACGAAGTTATACTCTGGAAGCCGCAGGTTTTGATCTCTGAGGGTAATGGCTTCTGTGAAAAGAGTGACACTATACCAATTGGTGAAGGTATCCTACATTTTGACTTTCTATTGAAATGTTCATACCGTGAAGTATGTTGTCATTTTCCTCTATAATTCAGTGGATTTACTCCGTAATGACTGGTTTTTCTCTCGGAATCACAGGATTGGCCAAGCTATTGCTTTAGCTACGCGACTCTGAATGAAGGAAGTAACGTTTTCGAACGCTGTAACACCCGATCTTCCTACTCATAAGACCTTCGGCAGAAAGTTTGATCCTATATCAGTAGGTAGCGCTCTACAATCGTTTGCCTCAGTATTTTCACAATGACACGGTGAATTAAGGTGTCTATTGCCAATACTGTACTAGGGATTTACTTCCTGAATACTTCGTTTCACTCTTGGAATCACAGGCCAGGTGATGCTTATGACTTAGCCGTTCGTCTCTCAGAGAGAGCGGCTATGTTCTCGAGCGGTTTGGCCCACTATTTACTAATTCATACTTGAAGTTAAGGTGCTCGAAGCTGAAATGAATACTAATTTGATTCTCTGAAGACGAAGAATGGTACTCCCAACAGCAGGTTGGGTTCTCGGAAGGTAAGCTGGTCCGTAAAGAACAATGACTTTATACCAACTTGAAATGATCACTCACGGTTTAACTCTCTTCTTTAGTGAACAGTTCGCGAATAATAGTATCGATTGTCACTACAGTTCAGGGTACTTACACCCGGATGGACTGGCATGGCTCTCGGAATAACACTTTAGATGAGCATATTGACCAAGCTGTGCGACTCTCAAAGAGGGTGGTAACGTGCTAGAACCGGCTGCACTCAATCTTCTAATTCATACATGAAATTAACGTACTTGTCTTTAAAATGTATACCACTTTGCTTCTCTGATCACGAAATTATGCTCTCCGTACAGTGGGTTAACTGATCGGAGGGTAAGGCCAATGGTAAAGTGTCTGACTCCATACCATTAGGAAACCTTCTACAGTGGCTTGACCCTGTGCTCTAATATCTAAAGCCTGAAATAGGATGTCTAATGCTAATACTGTATAGCGGATTTACTCCTGGATTGCCTGGTTTGATACTCGGAATCGCAGGATACATGAATCCATTGACTTAGCCGTTCGTTTATCACAGAAGGTGGCAATTGTCTCGAATGGTTTGACCCTCTACCTTCCTATTCATTATGAAATTATGGCGTCCGTCACTAAAATATCTACTAATTTTATTCTCTGTAACACGACGTTATACTCTCGATACAGCGGGTTAGTTCTCGGAGGACAAAAACATCTACAAAACGTTTGACTCTAAAATTTGTATTATTCTCGAACGGTTCACTCCCTACTTGAATATTCCCACCGCGAATTAAGGTTCCTATTTCCGATACTTTTTAGTGGATTATTCCCGCCATATCTGGTTTGACTCTTGGAATCACAGGATACATGCAGCTATTGACTCAGCCGTTCGACACACGAAGAAGTTGGTGTCGTTTTCGAACGCCTTCACTTTCGATTCTGCTGTTAATACAGAAAAGTGTGGTGCCCGTCTGCTAAAAAGTCTACCAATCAGTTTCCGTGAGCACTAAGCATGATACTAGATACTGCGGGTTTGGTTTTAGGAAGGTAAGGAATACGGTAAAGAGTATGACTTTGTAACATTTGGTTTTGTTCTCCAACAGTTTGACTCTCTACTTTAACATTCATGCCGCGAATAAAGGTGTCTATTGCCAATACTGTGCAGCGGATTAACTCCTGGAAGAGATTGTTTGACTCTCCGCTTCACAGAATAAGTGATGCTATTCACATAGCTGTGCGATTCACGAAGGGGCGGTAATGTTCTCAAACGCTTTGACCCTCGACCGTCTAATTCATACTTGAAAATAAGGTGTCCGTTTCTACGACGCATACTAATTTGTGTCTCTTAACGCGAATATGTACTTTCGATGCAACGAGTGAGATTCTCGGAGGGTAAGGCCTTCGGTGACATGTTTGCCGCTATACCAATTGGTATCGCTCCACGACGATGGACTTTGTATATTAGTATTCAAATCGTGATTACGCTGTCTATTGTCAAAACCCTTTAGCGAACTTACTTCCAGAATACCTGGTTTGACTCTGCGAATCACAGGATAGGTGAAGCTGCTGGCTGAACAGTCCGACATTCAATGAGGATGGTAAAGTTTTCGAACGGTTTGACACTCGATCTTCTGCTTTATACATAATATTATGGAGACCGTCACTAAAACGTATGCTGATTCGTTCAACTTGCCGCTATACACTCGATGTAGCCGGTTAGGCTATCGGAGGGTTAGGTCTTCGGCGAAGCGATTTACTCTATACCAATTGGTAACGTTCTCCGAAGGTATGACGCTCGACCTTCTAATTAATACATGAAGTTAAGGTGCCCGTCACTAAAGTGTATACTAATTTGCTTCTCTGAACACGATGTAACAGCCAGGGCACAGCTGGTTTAGTTTTCGGAAGGTAAGGTATGCGATGAAGTGTATAAAGTTATACGAATTATGTTCGTCAATGGACTGACTCTCTGATTTTAATACTCATACCGCGAAATGAACTGCCTGTTGCCAATACTGTTCAGCAGATTACCTCCCGAAATACCTGGTTTGAATCTCGGCATCGCAGGATATGTGAAGATATTGACTTAGCTGTTCCATTCTAAAGGAAGGTGGTCACGTTCCCGAAACATTTTACACTCGACTTTCGAATCCATACATGAAATTATGGTGTCCGTCACTAAAATGTATACTAATTTGGTACACTGAACAACGAAAATATATTCTCGATACAGCCGGTTAAGTTCTCGTAATGTCAGGCCTTGGGTACAAGGTTTGTCTCTATAACAACTGGTAATGTTCTCCGACGGTTTAACTCTCTACTTTAATGATCAAACTGTGAATAGATGAGCCAATTGCCTCTACATTTCATCGGATGTACTCCAGAAATAACTTGTGTGTCTCACGAAATCACAGGATACGCGAAGATATTGCCTTAGCTATGCGACTCTCAAAAAAATGGTAACGCTGTCGAATGGATTAACACTCGATCTTCTTATTCATACGTGAAATAAAATGTCCGCCTTCTAAAATGTCTACTAATTTGTTTCCGTGAGTATGAAGCATGGCACTCGCTGCAGCGGGTTAGGATCCAGGATGGTAAGGTATTCGTTGAAAGAATTACTTTATACAAATTCGTAATGTTTACCGACGGTTTGACTCTAAATTATATTATTCATGCTGTGAATTAAGGCGTCTATTTCCAATAACGTTCAGCGTTTTTACCCCAGGAATGCGTGGTTTGACTCTCGGAGTCACTAGGTAGATGGAGCTATTGACTTATCCGTTCGACTCTCACAGAACTAGGTTACGTATTCAAACGGTTTGATGCTCGGTCTTCTAATTCATGCAAGAAATTCAGGTGCTCGTCACTAAAATGAAATCTAATTTGATTGACTCTGGGCATCGCATGATGGGTCAAGCTGTTGAGTAAAGTGTGCGACTCTTTAAGACGTAGGCACGTTCCAGAATTGTTTTGCACCCGATTTTGTAATTCATACAGAACATTGTGATGCCCATCACAGATATGAATACTACTGTCCTTCTGTGAACACGAAGTTATACGCTCGATACATCGTGTTAGCTTCTCGGATGGTAGGGCCATCTGTAAAAGGTTGACTGTATACGAATAGGAAATCTCCTGTAACTGTTTGACGGCTGCCTCGCTAAAATGTATACTAATTAGTTACTCTGTACACCATGTTATTCTGTCGATGCGTAGCGTTCGGCTTTCGGAAGGAAAGGTTTTCAGTATAACGTTTGACTTCATAACAATTGGTAACGCTCTCAAACGGATTGACGCCCACATTCATAACCTGACCGTGAATTAAGGTGACCAGTGCCAATACTGTTCTACGGATTTACTCCCGGAAAACCTGATATGACTCACGGAAACACAGGATATATGAAGTTATTCCTTTAACTGTTAGAAGCTCATAGATGGTGGTAACGGCCTCGATCGGTTTGACACAAGATCTTCTTAGTCATAATGAAATTAAGGTCCCCTTCACTAAAATGTTAACTAATCTGATCCTCTGAACACGAAGTTATGTCCATCTGGAAACATTCTCAACCGGTACCAAAGCGGATTGACTCCCGACATACCTAGTATGACTCTCGGAACCACAGGATAAGTGACGCTATTGACTCAGCCGTTCGTTTCTCAAAGACGGTCGCATCGTCCTAGAACAGACTGACCGACGATCTTTTGATTCACAAATGAAGTATAGGTTCCGGCCTCTGAAATGTATAGTAGTTTCTTTATCTGAACACGAACTTATACTCTCGATGAAGTCGGTTAGCTTCTCGGACGGTACGGCATTCGGTGAAATGTTTGACTTTATAGCATTTAGTCACGTTCACACAAGGTGTGACCCTATATTTTAATATTCACTCCGCAAATTAATGTATCTATTGCCGAAACTGTACAGCGCATTTACTCCCTGAATACCAGGTTTGACTCCCGAAATCATAGGATATGTGGAATTACTGACTTATCCGTTCGACTCTCAAAGAGTGTGGTAACGTTCGGGAACGGTTTGACCATCGACCTTCTAATTCATACATGAGGTTAACGTACCCATCACTGAAACAAATACTGTCTTCTTTCCTTGTACACGAAGATATACTCCCGGTTCAGCGGGTAAATTTTTCGGAGGGTATGGTCTCCGGTAAATCCTGTGACTTTATAGCAATTGGTAACGATTACAAACGGTTTGACGCTCTATTTTAATATTCAAACCGTGAATTATGGTGTCTGCTACCAATACTGTTCAGCGGATTTACTCCCGGGATACCTGGTTCGAATATCGGAATTTCAGGATGGGTGAAGCTATTCGCTTGGTCGTTCGGGTTTCACAGCAGGTGGTATCGTTCGGGAATCGTTTGGCCCTTGATCTTCTAATTCATACATGAAGATAAGGTGCTCATCACTGAAATGTATACTAATTTGTTTCTCAGAACACTATGCTATACTCTCCACACAGGGGGTGATATTCAAAGAATATAAGGCCTTCGTTAAAATTTTTGACTCTCTCCGAATAGGTTACGATCTACAACGGTTTGTCTCCCTACGTCAGTATTGATACCGTGAATTACGGTGCCCGTTGAAAATACTTTTCAGTGAATTTACTCCCGTTATACATTGTTTGACTCTCGCAAACACAGGATAGGTGAAGCTTCTGACTTAGCCGTTCGCTCTCGAACAGGGTGGTTCCACTCTCGACCGTCTACACTCATGATTCTCATGAAAATGTCGTGTCCGTCATCGAATATATCGACTAATTTGTTATCATGAACAATAAGCAAAGCAATAAATATTGCGCCTTGAGTCCTCGGAATGTGAGGTACTCATTAAACAGAACGACTTTATACCAATTGGCATCATTCTCAAACGGTTTGTCGCTCCGCTCTAATACTCATGGTGTGTATTAATGCTTCTATTGCCAATACAGACCAGTGGGTTTACGCCCGAAATACCTGGTTTGCCTCTCGGAAAAGCATGGTGGGTGAAGCTATTAACTTTTCCGTTCGTCTCTTACAGAAGGCGGTAACGTTCTCGAACGGTTTGGCTCTCGATCTTCTAATTCATACATGAATTCAAGGTGACGACACTAAAATGATTACTAATGTGTTACCCTAAGCACGTAGCTACACTCTCGATACGGAGGGTTAGCTTCTCGGACGGTAGGGAACTCGGTGAAACGGTTGAATTCATAGCAATTAGTAATGTTCACATACGGTGTCACGCTCTATTTTAGTATATACATCGCGAATTAAGGTATCGATAGCCAATAATCTTCAGCGGATTTAATCCCGGAATATCATGTTTGACACTCCGAACTACAAGATAGCTATTGACTTAGCCGTTCGTCTCACAGAAGGTGGTATCGTTCACGAACGGTTTGACCCTCGATCTTTTAATTCATACATGAAGTTGTGGTGCCCGTCAGTGAAACGAAGACTAATTTCTTTCTCCGAACACGAAGTTATTCTCTCCAACTGGAGTGTTTGCTTCTCCGAACGTAAGGCCTTCTGTAAAGTGTTTGACTCTTTACAAATTAGCAATGCTCTCAAACGGTTTGACGCTCTACTTTACTATTCAAACCGTGAAGGAAGGTGCCTATTGGCAATGCTGTTCAGCGGATTTACTCCAGGGATACCTGGCTTGATTCTCCGGATCCCTGGATAGGTGAAGCTATAAACACATCCCTTCTACACTCAAAGAGGGTGATAACATACTCAAACGGTTTGACGCTCTATTTAATATCCAAAGCGTGAATTAAGGTATCTATTGCCGAATATCGTTACGCGGATTTACTTCCGGAATACCTGGTTTAACTGTCGGAATCGCAGGGTGGGTGAAGCTATTGACGTAGCTGTTAGCCTATCACACAAGGCAGCAATGTTTTCGATCGGTTTGACCCTCGATCTTCTATTTCATAGATGAAATAACGGTGTCCGTCACTATAATGTATAGTAATGTGTTTCCGTAAGCACGAAGTGATACTCTCGATACAGCGGTTTAGGTTCTCGGAAAGTAAGTCCATCGGTAATGAGGATAACTATATGGCAATAGGTAATGTTGTGCAATGGTTTGACTCTGTCCTTTAATATTTATAATCATGATATAGCGTGTGTGATTCCA
>NW_027470075.1:0-46389 GCF_051020765.1 Lasioglossum baleicum | reverse complement strand
TCTTGTGAAACAGCCATACAAACCGTTATAGATGAATGGAAATTATTCATCAGTGAGAGACAAATAGTAGGAGTCATTTTTGTAGATCTTAAACGGGCATTCGAGACAATTGACAGAGGAAGATTGTTAGAGAAACTATATCAGTATGGTATTACAGGAACGGTTCTAGAATGGTTTAGGTCTTACTTAAAAGATAGAACGCAGCAAGTTCGACTGAATGAAGAATGGTCAAAGATATTGGAAACAGAATATGGGGTGCCACAGGGTTCGGTATTAGGCCCATTGTTATTTATAATATATATGAATGATATTGTAAAAGCGTGTTCGGAGGTATGTAATATAAAAATGTTTGCGGACGATACCTTAATTTATGTAATAGGTGAGAGTAGTGCGGAGGTTGAGAGAAAATTGAATATTGCGTTTAGAACAGTAGAGTTATGGATGAACACCAATAAACTAAAGTTGAATGCGGGGAAAACGAAGTATATGTTAGTTAGAGGTATAAGAAAAGAATTGAGAGGCAATACTACTGTGAGATGCTTGGATGGAAATGAAATTGAGCGCGTAGAAATAATAAAGTACTTAGGTGTAATTATCGATGACAGACTCAAATTCAACGGACATTGTGATTACATGTTAAAGAAAATAGGGAAAAAAATAAGTTTTTTAAACAGAATGGGGAATTATATCTCGGCCTACACTAGATGTACTGTATATAAGTCAATCATAGCTCCTCACTTCGAGTATTGTGCAACACTACTAATTGATATGGGAGATACACAGTTAAGTAGGCTCCAAAAAGCGCAAAACAGAGCGATGAGAGTCATACTGAAGTGTGACAGGCGTACAAAAGTTGATTGCATGCTTCAAACGCTGCAATTTATGAACGTAAGACAAAGGCTGTACTACAATGTGTGCATATTTATTTTTAAGATCGTAAATAATATGATGCCCATGCAACTTAGCAACAGGCTTAGAATAGTAGGGGAAGCCCGCGAAACTAGGCAGGCAGGGAATATTGTCATCGAATTTCGCAAATCAAGAAGCGCGCAAAAAAGTCTATTTTACGAGGGTGTGCGAATGTACAACGCATTACCAATTGAAATAAAACAGTGTGATCGATTAGTAATGTTTAAGCGAATGTTGAAAGAGTTTGTAATGAATGATGTGTAAAACTGTGCATGTATGTATGCATGTATTTATATGTGTATTGTAAATAGCTGAGAAAGCTAATAATAAATCTCTCTCTCTCTCTCTCTCTCTCTCTCTCTCTCTCTCTCTCTCTATGAGATGAAAGATAGTGAAAGATCGCTCTACGAATACTGTGCATTTATGGTGAACCAGAAGTGAATAAAATTATATAAGGGTGTCGTGGCGTTGAGAATACACGTAAGGACCAAGTAGGAAATAATTTCTCAAACGGGAGTGTGTGGCTTTCAGAAGAACGCGGAAACATTTCCCATGCGGGAAACATTCCGCGAAAGGCAGCCATTATTAGCGACGTGTCTTGACTACACCTGTGTGTGTGTGTGAGGGCGCCCAAAATCAAAACAATCGACGTCAGTCGATACCTATTGATATGGACGAGGAATACTCGGAATATAGATGTGCCGCATGTAAGAAGGCGATAAGAAGCCTGGTCGTACAATGTAAGTCGTGCCTTAAGCTTTTTTTTCACCCTGGATGTGCAAGTAAACATAAGGTGTACGATAAAAATCGAGAATATGTGACATGTCCTGGCCCGTATGAGAAGTTTACAGTTGACAGCGAAAAAGATACATCGACGCGAGGCGGAAGAGAAAGACAAAGTTCGATAGGATCGTCAGAAAGTGACGTAAGCAGAACGGTAGGTTTGAACGCGAGCATGGATATGAAAATTGATTGGGTAGTAAGAACCATGAGAGAGATGAAAAATGAAATGGCATGCAAAAGAGAAATAAAAATGCTAATTAAGGAGACAGTGCAAGAGGAATTAAAAGGTATCAAACAAGAAATGGAAGAATTACGAAAAATGTTTCGAGGAAGAATGCAGGTGTCAGACGTAAACGTGCACGGCAGTGTCAGCTACAGTGAGGCGACGAAGAAAAAGAAGGAAAACATCATAATAATCAAACCGAAGACTCAGCAAGAAAGCGAGACCACTAAGAAAATAATAAAAGAAAAGGTTGATATTAAGAATATGCCAATGGGGATAACAAAGGTACGAAAAGGAAAAGAAGGAACAGTAATTCTAGGCTGTGAAACCGGAGAAGAAATGGAGAAAGTAAAAGACGTAGTACAGTCGAAGCTAGGTGACAATTATAACGTTACTGAATCATTTCAAAAGAAGCCGAAAATAAAAATTGTCAATATTAGCGAGGAAGAAATGGAGGGGGATGATGATGAACTAATAGATACAATCAAGAAGCAGAATAGTATTGGTGAATCTCACATTATCATAGTAAAAAAAATCCAGAAAAAAAAACATATAGATGATAGTCAGACTAGAAATAAAAGTAAAGAAGGTAGATCTATAATAATTGAAGTAGATGAAGTAACACACGCAGTGATGTTAAAAAAAGAAAAGTTGAATATAGGCTGGAGAAAATGCCCTGTGTACAATCACCTCAGTATAAAGAGATGCTTCAAGTGCTGGGGTTTCTACCATATTGCTAAAAACTGTACGAGAGATGAATCGTGCCATAAATGTGCAGGAAATCATAAAGCAAGTGAATGCAAAGAGGTTCATAATAAATGTGTGAACTGTATGTTTAAAATAAAAACATACAATTTGAAAATAAAGGACGACCATGATGCTATGGATCCGGAATGCCCATCATATAAGAGGGCTATCGAAGAAGAGAAGAGAAGAGGTGGATGGGAAACAAAAAAATAGCAGCTACAGATTGAAGAGGATCAGATAGTATATACAAATGCACAAAGTCTACTGGCACACAAGGACGAGATACAGCACCAAATGATGTTGAAATTAAATCCGGCAGTCATAGCACTGTCGGAGACGAGACTGACTGCGGAAATCGAAGATAGCGAAATAAATGTACCGGGGTACAGTGTGGTCAGATGCGACGCAGAAACAAGGAACACAGGGGGGGTTGTTATATATGTAAGAGACGATATTAAATATGAAATAGTGGTATCAAAAAAATTAGAAAGAATCGTTTGGTGCGTGGCAATAGAAGTGAAAGAGATATTGTTTAAAGGAGTGGTAATGGTTATATATCATTCACCGAGTGCGTCGCATGGAGAGTTTATAGGATTCTTAGAGGAGATAGTAGAAGAACTAACAATAAAAGAAGAATGTATAATATTAGGAGATTTTAATATAGATTGTAAGACCGACTCGTATTATACTAATAAGCTTCTAACGACTATGCAAAGTTTAGGAATGAAGCAACATGTAGACAAACCAACGAGAGTTACCAAAAATAGTGAAACAATTATAGATCTAGTTTTTACGAATAAAGAAATAAATGTAGTAGTAAGCTATGAACCCAAGATAACGGATCACGCGTGGATAAAAGTCGCCATAAATACAAACAAGACTGTAAATAAATATAAAGAATTCAGTGGCAGGGATTATAATAGATATAATGCGGAGGAATTTGTTAAGCTAGTGGAGAGTAACCTTGGAAAAGGGCAAGAGCTAGACATTAACTTAAGAGCAAGGAAACTAATCAATAGTATAGTTGATGCCCTAGATACCTCGGCACCTAAAAAAATCTTTAGAATACCGAAAATATGGGAAGGGAAAATATGGTACTCCAAGGAAATAGAAGAGTTAGCGACTAAAAGAGATGAGGCATATAGAAAAGCAATGTACGATAGCACGGAACAGAACTGGCACCTATTTAAAACTCAAAGGAACGCAGTGGTAAATTTAATTAGATCAAAGAAAAAAGAATATCATGAAAACATGATTGATCTTAATAGAAGCGATCCCAAAGCTATGTGGAAAGCATTAAAAGAAATTATTAGAGGAGGATCAACTGGCGCAAAAAATGTAGAAAATGTAGATTTCGAGATATTAGACAATAATATAGAGTGCAAATTAGCCGACAAATTTAATTTATATTATATACAGAGTATTCAAAACATAATAAAATCTATAGACAGGGATAATACTACGAGCCCAAACGAGAGAACTACTTATTGTATTGAAAAGAAGGGAGAGATGGAAAAATTTGAGGCAGTTAAGGCAGAGCAGTTAGAAACAATCATTAGGGAGTTACCAAAAAAGAAAGGAACGGAAGAAGGAATAACGAGCGATATATTAAAAACGGTATTTAATGTGATAGGTAAAGAATATTTAGATATAATTAATAAGTCTCTGAGTGAAGGGTGTTTTTTGAATGAGTGGAAAACATCCACGATAATTCCAATACCAAAAGTAGGAAAACCTAAGAGGGCAAGTGACTATAGGCCTATTAATATGTTACCGATATATGAAAAAGTGGTAGAAATAATAGTAAAAAAACAAGTTGAAGCGTACCTAGAAAGTAACAATATCATAACGGAGCATCAGTCGGGGTTCAGGAAAAATTACTCTTGTGAAACAGCCATACAAACCGTTATAGATGAATGGAAATTATTCATCAGTGAGAGACAAATAGTAGGAGTCATTTTTGTAGATCTTAAACGGGCATTCGAGACAATTGACAGAGGAAGATTGTTAGAGAAACTATATCAGTATGGTATTACAGGAACGGTTCTAGAATGGTTTAGGTCTTACTTAAAAGATAGAACGCAGCAAGTTCGACTGAATGAAGAATGGTCAAAGATATTGGAAACAGAATATGGGGTGCCACAGGGTTCGGTATTAGGCCCATTGTTATTTATAATATATATGAATGATATTGTAAAAGCGTGTTCGGAGGTATGTAATATAAAAATGTTTGCGGACGATACCTTAATTTATGTAATAGGTGAGAGTAGTGCGGAGGTTGAGAGAAAATTGAATATTGCGTTTAGAACAGTAGAGTTATGGATGAACACCAATAAACTAAAGTTGAATGCGGGGAAAACGAAGTATATGTTAGTTAGAGGTATAAGAAAAGAATTGAGAGGCAATACTACTGTGAGATGCTTGGATGGAAATGAAATTGAGCGCGTAGAAATAATAAAGTACTTAGGTGTAATTATCGATGACAGACTCAAATTCAACGGACATTGTGATTACATGTTAAAGAAAATAGGGAAAAAAATAAGTTTTTTAAACAGAATGGGGAATTATATCTCGGCCTACACTAGATGTACTGTATATAAGTCAATCATAGCTCCTCACTTCGAGTATTGTGCAACACTACTAATTGATATGGGAGATACACAGTTAAGTAGGCTCCAAAAAGCGCAAAACAGAGCGATGAGAGTCATACTGAAGTGTGACAGGCGTACAAAAGTTGATTGCATGCTTCAAACGCTGCAATTTATGAACGTAAGACAAAGGCTGTACTACAATGTGTGCATATTTATTTTTAAGATCGTAAATAATATGATGCCCATGCAACTTAGCAACAGGCTTAGAATAGTAGGGGAAGCCCGCGAAACTAGGCAGGCAGGGAATATTGTCATCGAATTTCGCAAATCAAGAAGCGCGCAAAAAAGTCTATTTTACGAGGGTGTGCGAATGTACAACGCATTACCAATTGAAATAAAACAGTGTGATCGATTAGTAATGTTTAAGCGAATGTTGAAAGAGTTTGTAATGAATGATGTGTAAAACTGTGCATGTATGTATGCATGTATTTATATGTGTATTGTAAATAGCTGAGAAAGCTAATAATAAATCTCTCTCTCTCTCTCTCTCTCTCTCTCTCTCTCTCTCTCTCTCTCTCTATGAGATGAAAGATAGTGAAAGATCGCTCTACGAATACTGTGCATTTATGGTGAACCAGAAGTGAATAAAATTATATAAGGGTGTCGTGGCGTTGAGAATACACGTAAGGACCAAGTAGGAAATAATTTCTCAAACGGGAGTGTGTGGCTTTCAGAAGAACGCGGAAACATTTCCCATGCGGGAAACATTCCGCGAAAGGCAGCCATTATTAGCGACGTGTCTTGACTACACCTGTGTGTGTGTGTGAGGGCGCCCAAAATCAAAACAATCGACGTCAGTCGATACCTATTGATATGGACGAGGAATACTCGGAATATAGATGTGCCGCATGTAAGAAGGCGATAAGAAGCCTGGTCGTACAATGTAAGTCGTGCCTTAAGCTTTTTTTTCACCCTGGATGTGCAAGTAAACATAAGGTGTACGATAAAAATCGAGAATATGTGACATGTCCTGGCCCGTATGAGAAGTTTACAGTTGACAGCGAAAAAGATACATCGACGCGAGGCGGAAGAGAAAGACAAAGTTCGATAGGATCGTCAGAAAGTGACGTAAGCAGAACGGTAGGTTTGAACGCGAGCATGGATATGAAAATTGATTGGGTAGTAAGAACCATGAGAGAGATGAAAAATGAAATGGCATGCAAAAGAGAAATAAAAATGCTAATTAAGGAGACAGTGCAAGAGGAATTAAAAGGTATCAAACAAGAAATGGAAGAATTACGAAAAATGTTTCGAGGAAGAATGCAGGTGTCAGACGTAAACGTGCACGGCAGTGTCAGCTACAGTGAGGCGACGAAGAAAAAGAAGGAAAACATCATAATAATCAAACCGAAGACTCAGCAAGAAAGCGAGACCACTAAGAAAATAATAAAAGAAAAGGTTGATATTAAGAATATGCCAATGGGGATAACAAAGGTACGAAAAGGAAAAGAAGGAACAGTAATTCTAGGCTGTGAAACCGGAGAAGAAATGGAGAAAGTAAAAGACGTAGTACAGTCGAAGCTAGGTGACAATTATAACGTTACTGAATCATTTCAAAAGAAGCCGAAAATAAAAATTGTCAATATTAGCGAGGAAGAAATGGAGGGGGATGATGATGAACTAATAGATACAATCAAGAAGCAGAATAGTATTGGTGAATCTCACATTATCATAGTAAAAAAAATCCAGAAAAAAAAACATATAGATGATAGTCAGACTAGAAATAAAAGTAAAGAAGGTAGATCTATAATAATTGAAGTAGATGAAGTAACACACGCAGTGATGTTAAAAAAAGAAAAGTTGAATATAGGCTGGAGAAAATGCCCTGTGTACAATCACCTCAGTATAAAGAGATGCTTCAAGTGCTGGGGTTTCTACCATATTGCTAAAAACTGTACGAGAGATGAATCGTGCCATAAATGTGCAGGAAATCATAAAGCAAGTGAATGCAAAGAGGTTCATAATAAATGTGTGAACTGTATGTTTAAAATAAAAACATACAATTTGAAAATAAAGGACGACCATGATGCTATGGATCCGGAATGCCCATCATATAAGAGGGCTATCGAAGAAGAGAAGAGAAGAGGTGGATGGGAAACAAAAAAATAGCAGCTACAGATTGAAGAGGATCAGATAGTATATACAAATGCACAAAGTCTACTGGCACACAAGGACGAGATACAGCACCAAATGATGTTGAAATTAAATCCGGCAGTCATAGCACTGTCGGAGACGAGACTGACTGCGGAAATCGAAGATAGCGAAATAAATGTACCGGGGTACAGTGTGGTCAGATGCGACGCAGAAACAAGGAACACAGGGGGGGTTGTTATATATGTAAGAGACGATATTAAATATGAAATAGTGGTATCAAAAAAATTAGAAAGAATCGTTTGGTGCGTGGCAATAGAAGTGAAAGAGATATTGTTTAAAGGAGTGGTAATGGTTATATATCATTCACCGAGTGCGTCGCATGGAGAGTTTATAGGATTCTTAGAGGAGATAGTAGAAGAACTAACAATAAAAGAAGAATGTATAATATTAGGAGATTTTAATATAGATTGTAAGACCGACTCGTATTATACTAATAAGCTTCTAACGACTATGCAAAGTTTAGGAATGAAGCAACATGTAGACAAACCAACGAGAGTTACCAAAAATAGTGAAACAATTATAGATCTAGTTTTTACGAATAAAGAAATAAATGTAGTAGTAAGCTATGAACCCAAGATAACGGATCACGCGTGGATAAAAGTCGCCATAAATACAAACAAGACTGTAAATAAATATAAAGAATTCAGTGGCAGGGATTATAATAGATATAATGCGGAGGAATTTGTTAAGCTAGTGGAGAGTAACCTTGGAAAAGGGCAAGAGCTAGACATTAACTTAAGAGCAAGGAAACTAATCAATAGTATAGTTGATGCCCTAGATACCTCGGCACCTAAAAAAATCTTTAGAATACCGAAAATATGGGAAGGGAAAATATGGTACTCCAAGGAAATAGAAGAGTTAGCGACTAAAAGAGATGAGGCATATAGAAAAGCAATGTACGATAGCACGGAACAGAACTGGCACCTATTTAAAACTCAAAGGAACGCAGTGGTAAATTTAATTAGATCAAAGAAAAAAGAATACCATGAAAACATGATTGATCTTAATAGAAGCGATCCCAAAGCTATGTGGAAAGCATTAAAAGAAATTATTAGAGGAGGATCAACTGGCGCAAAAAATGTAGAAAATGTAGATTTCGAGATATTAGACAATAATATAGAGTGCAAATTAGCCGACAAATTTAATTTATATTATATACAGAGTATTCAAAACATAATAAAATCTATAGGCAGGGATAATACTACGAGCCCAAACGAGAGAACTACTTATTGTATTGAAAAGAAGGGAGAGATGGAAAAATTTGAGTCAGTTAAGGCAGAGCAGTTAGAAACAATCATTAGGGAGTTACCAAAAAAGAAAGGAACGGAAGAAGGAATAACGAGCGATATATTAAAAACGGTATTTAGTGTGATAGGTAAAGAATATTTAGATATAATTAATAAGTCTCTGAGTGAAGGGTGTTTTTTGAATGAGTGGAAAACATCCACGATAATTCCAATACCAAAAGTAGGAAAACCTAAGAGGGCAAGTGACTATAGGCCTATTAATATGTTGACGATATATGAAAAAGTGGTAGAAATAATAGTAAAAAAACAAGTTGAAGCGTACCTAGAAAGTAACAATATCATAACGAAGCATCAGTCGGGGTTCAGGAAAAATTACTCTTGTGAAACAGCCATACAAACCGTTATAGATGAATGGAAATTATTCATCAGTGAGAGACAAATAGTAGGAGTCATTTTTGTAGATCTTAAACGGGCATTCGAGACAATTGACAGAGGAAGATTGTTAGAGAAACTATATCAGTATGGTATTACAGGAACGGTTCTAGAATGGTTTAGGTCTTACTTAAAAGATAGAACGCAGCAAGTTCGACTGAATGAAGAATGGTCAAAGATATTGGAAACAGAATATGGGGTGCCACAGGGTTCGGTATTAGGCCCATTGTTATTTATAATATATATGAATGATATTGTAAAAGCGTGTTCGGAGGTATGTAATATAAAAATGTTTGCGGACGATACCTTAATTTATGTAATAGGTGAGAGTAGTGCGGAGGTTGAGAGAAAATTGAATATTGCGTTTAGAACAGTAGAGTTATGGATGAACACCAATAAACTAAAGTTGAATGCGGGGAAAACGAAGTATATGTTAGTTAGAGGTATAAGAAAAGAATTGAGAGGCAATACTACTGTGAGATGCTTGGATGGAAATGAAATTGAGCGCGTAGAAATAATAAAGTACTTAGGTGTAATTATCGATGACAGACTCAAATTCAACGGACATTGTGATTACATGTTAAAGAAAATAGGGAAAAAAATAAGTTTTTTAAACAGAATGGGGAATTATATCTCGGCCTACACTAGATGTACTGTATATAAGTCAATCATAGCTCCTCACTTCGAGTATTGTGCAACACTACTAATTGATATGGGAGATACACAGTTAAGTAGGCTCCAAAAAGCGCAAAACAGAGCGATGAGAGTCATACTGAAGTGTGACAGGCGTACAAAAGTTGATTGCATGCTTCAAACGCTGCAATTTATGAACGTAAGACAAAGGCTGTACTACAATGTGTGCATATTTATTTTTAAGATCGTAAATAATATGATGCCCATGCAACTTAGCAACAGGCTTAGAATAGTAGGGGAAGCCCGCGAAACTAGGCAGGCAGGGAATATTGTCATCGAATTTCGCAAATCAAGAAGCGCGCAAAAAAGTCTATTTTACGAGGGTGTGCGAATGTACAACGCATTACCAATTGAAATAAAACAGTGTGATCGATTAGTAATGTTTAAGCGAATGTTGAAAGAGTTTGTAATGAATGATGTGTAAAACTGTGCATGTATGTATGCATGTATTTATATGTGTATTGTAAATAGCTGAGAAAGCTAATAATAAATCTCTCTCTCTCTCTCTCTCTCTCTCTCTCTCTCTCTCTCTCTCTATGAGATGAAAGATAGTGAAAGATCGCTCTACGAATACTGTGCATTTATGGTGAACCAGAAGTGAATAAAATTATATAAGGGTGTCGTGGCGTTGAGAATACACGTAAGGACCAAGTAGGAAATAATTTCTCAAACGGGAGTGTGTGGCTTTCAGAAGAACGCGGAAACATTTCCCATGCGGGAAACATTCCGCGAAAGGCAGCCATTATTAGCGACGTGTCTTGACTACACCTGTGTGTGTGTGTGAGGGCGCCCAAAATCAAAACAATCGACGTCAGTCGATACCTATTGATATGGACGAGGAATACTCGGAATATAGATGTGCCGCATGTAAGAAGGCGATAAGAAGCCTGGTCGTACAATGTAAGTCGTGCCTTAAGCTTTTTTTTCACCCTGGATGTGCAAGTAAACATAAGGTGTACGATAAAAATCGAGAATATGTGACATGTCCTGGCCCATATGAGAAGTTTACAGTTGACAGCGAAAAAGATACATCGACGCGAGGCGGAAGAGAAAGACAAAGTTCGATAGGATCGTCAGAAAGTGACGTAAGCAGAACGGTAGGTTTGAACGCGAGCATGGATATGAAAATTGATTGGGTAGTAAGAACCATGAGAGAGATGAAAAATGAAATGGCATGCAAAAGAGAAATAAAAATGCTAATTAAGGAGACAGTGCAAGAGGAATTAAAAGGTATCAAACAAGAAATGGAAGAATTACGAAAAATGTTTCGAGGAAGAATGCAGGTGTCAGACGTAAACGTGCACGGCAGTGTCAGCTACAGTGAGGCGACGAAGAAAAAGAAGGAAAACATCATAATAATCAAACCGAAGACTCAGCAAGAAAGCGAGACCACTAAGAAAATAATAAAAGAAAAGGTTGATATTAAGAATATGCCAATGGGGATAACAAAGGTACGAAAAGGAAAAGAAGGAACAGTAATTCTAGGCTGTGAAACCGGAGAAGAAATGGAGAAAGTAAAAGACGTAGTACAGTCGAAGCTAGGTGACAATTATAACGTTACTGAATCATTTCAAAAGAAGCCGAAAATAAAAATTGTCAATATTAGCGAGGAAGAAATGGAGGGGGATGATGATGAACTAATAGATACAATCAAGAAGCAGAATAGTATTGGTGAATCTCACATTATCATAGTAAAAAAAATCCAGAAAAAAAAACATATAGATGATAGTCAGACTAGAAATAAAAGTAAAGAAGGTAGATCTATAATAATTGAAGTAGATGAAGTAACACACGCAGTGATGTTAAAAAAAGAAAAGTTGAATATAGGCTGGAGAAAATGCCCTGTGTACAATCACCTCAGTATAAAGAGATGCTTCAAGTGCTGGGGTTTCTACCATATTGCTAAAAACTGTACGAGAGATGAATCGTGCCATAAATGTGCAGGAAATCATAAAGCAAGTGAATGCAAAGAGGTTCATAATAAATGTGTGAACTGTATGTTTAAAATAAAAACATACAATTTGAAAATAAAGGACGACCATGATGCTATGGATCCGGAATGCCCATCATATAAGAGGGCTATCGAAGAAGAGAAGAGAAGAGGTGGATGGGAAACAAAAAAATAGCAGCTACAGATTGAAGAGGATCAGATAGTATATACAAATGCACAAAGTCTACTGGCACACAAGGACGAGATACAGCACCAAATGATGTTGAAATTAAATCCGGCAGTCATAGCACTGTCGGAGACGAGACTGACTGCGGAAATCGAAGATAGCGAAATAAATGTACCGGGGTACAGTGTGGTCAGATGCGACGCAGAAACAAGGAACACAGGGGGGGTTGTTATATATGTAAGAGACGATATTAAATATGAAATAGTGGTATCAAAAAAATTAGAAAGAATCGTTTGGTGCGTGGCAATAGAAGTGAAAGAGATATTGTTTAAAGGAGTGGTAATGGTTATATATCATTCACCGAGTGCGTCGCATGGAGAGTTTATAGGATTCATAGAGGAGATAGTAGAAGAACTAACAATAAAAGAAGAATGTATAATATTAGGAGATTTTAATATAGATTGTAAGACCGACTCGTATTATACTAATAAGCTTCTAACGACTATGCAAAGTTTAGGAATGAAGCAACATGTAGACAAACCAACGAGAGTTACCAAAAATAGTGAAACAATTATAGATCTAGTTTTTACGAATAAAGAAATAAATGTAGTTGTTCGGGATTCAAATCGAGAAGTTTACCGGTCGATTGAGACACGCCGGGTTTTTCTACCAATTTCAAGAACACACGCCGCGTGTTATTATTTTCGACACCGCGTTCTCAACGGCTCGCCGTCGTGACCCGTAAACTACCTCGATTCGAATCCCGAAACAATCGACTCTGCGATCGATCCGCCAATCGCGGACCACCGCGTTCGTCGACTTGGGCCTATTCGGGAACCCCCTCGGCGAAGCGGGGTCACTCTCTCTGGTTCATCGCGCACAGAAACACTCTGGTTCAAAAACTCTTTGTAACACCTGCTTTTCTGGAATTCACGCGTGTCAGAGCCGTGCGCGCTCCACTTCTTTCATATCAATAAATCAACGTTCGTCATTGATCTCCATCACATCGTCCACCGCGAGTCTTCTTTAATCCTTGTGTCGTGACCGTTACCTTTCCTCGCGCGTCCAAACCTGGGCGATCCCGGCACTCAGGCTTTCCGACCGTCGGTCGAAGTCGAAACAGTAGTAGTAAGCTATGAACCCAAGATAACGGATCACGCGTGGATAAAAGTCGCCATAAATACAAACAAGACTGTAAATAAATATAAAGAATTCAGTGGCAGGGATTATAATAGATATAATGCGGAGGAATTTGTTAAGCTAGTGGAGAGTAACCTTGGAAAAGGGCAAGAGCTAGACATTAACTTAAGAGCAAGGAAACTAATCAATAGTATAGTTGATGCCCTAGATACCTCGGCACCTAAAAAAATCTTTAGAATACCGAAAATATGGGAAGGGAAAATATGGTACTCCAAGGAAATAGAAGAGTTAGCGACTAAAAGAGATGAGGCATATAGAAAAGCAATGTACGATAGCACGGAACAGAACTGGCACCTATTTAAAACTCAAAGGAACGCAGTGGTAAATTTAATTAGATCAAAGAAAAAAGAATATCATGAAAACATGATTGATCTTAATAGAAGCGATCCCAAAGCTATGTGGAAAGCATTAAAAGAAATTATTAGAGGAGGATCAACTGGCGCAAAAAATGTAGAAAATGTAGATTTCGAGATATTAGACAATAATATAGAGTGCAAATTAGCCGACAAATTTAATTTATATTATATACAGAGTATTCAAAACATAATAAAATCTATAGGCAGGGATAATACTACGAGCCCAAACGAGAGAACTACTTATTGTATTGAAAAGAAGGGAGAGATGGAAAAATTTGAGTCAGTTAAGGCAGAGCAGTTAGAAACAATCATTAGGGAGTTACCAAAAAAGAAAGGAACGGAAGAAGGAATAACGAGCGATATATTAAAAACGGTATTTAGTGTGATAAGTAAAGAATATTTAGATATAATTAATAAGTCTCTGAGTGAAGGGTGTTTTTTGAATGAGTGGAAAACATCCACGATAATTCCAATACCAAAAGTAGGAAAACCTAAGAGGGCAAGTGACTATAGGCCTATTAATATGTTACCGATATATGAAAAAGTGGTAGAAATAATAGTAAAAAAACAAGTTGAAGCGTACCTAGAAAGTAACAATATCATAACGGAGCATCAGTCGGGGTTCAGGAAAAATTACTCTTGTGAAACAGCCATACAAACCGTTATAGATGAATGGAAATTATTCATCAGTGAGAGACAAATAGTAGGAGTCATTTTTGTAGATCTTAAACGGGCATTCGAGACAATTGACAGAGGAAGATTGTTAGAGAAACTATATCAGTATGGTATTACAGGAACGGTTCTAGAATGGTTTAGGTCTTACTTAAAAGATAGAACGCAGCAAGTTCGACTGAATGAAGAATGGTCAAAGATATTGGAAACAGAATATGGGGTGCCACAGGGTTCGGTATTAGGCCCATTGTTATTTATAATATATATGAATGATATTGTAAAAGCGTGTTCGGAGGTATGTAATATAAAAATGTTTGCGGACGATACCTTAATTTATGTAATAGGTGAGAGTAGTGCGGAGGTTGAGAGAAAATTGAATATTGCGTTTAGAACAGTAGAGTTATGGATGAACACCAATAAACTAAAGTTGAATGCGGGGAAAACGAAGTATATGTTAGTTAGAGGTATAAGAAAAGAATTGAGAGGCAATACTACTGTGAGATGCTTGGATGGAAATGAAATTGAGCGCGTAGAAATAATAAAGTACTTAGGTGTAATTATCGATGACAGACTCAAATTCAACGGACATTGTGATTACATGTTAAAGAAAATAGGGAAAAAAATAAGTTTTTTAAACAGAATGGGGAACTATATCTCGGCCTACACTAGATGTACTGTATATAAGTCAATCATAGCTCCTCACTTCGAGTATTGTGCAACACTACTAATTGATATGGGAGATACACAGTTAAGTAGGCTCCAAAAAGCGCAAAACAGAGCGATGAGAGTCATACTGAAGTGTGACAGGCGTACAAAAGTTGATTGCATGCTTCAAACGCTGCAATTTATGAACGTAAGACAAAGGCTGTACTACAATGTGTGCATATTTATTTTTAAGATCGTAAATAATATGATGCCCATGCAACTTAGCAACAGGCTTAGAATAGTAGGGGAAGCCCGCGAAACTAGGCAGGCAGGGAATATTGTCATCGAATTTCGCAAATCAAGAAGCGCGCAAAAAAGTCTATTTTACGAGGGTGTGCGAATGTACAACGCATTACCAATTGAAATGAAACAGTGTGATCGATTAGTAATGTTTAAGCGAATGTTGAAAGAGTTTGTAATGAATGATGTGTAAAACTGTGCATGTATGTATGCATGTATTTATATGTGTATTGTAAATAGCTGAGAAAGCTAATAATAAATCTCTCTCTCTCTCTCTCTCTCTCTCTCTCTCTCTCTCTCTCTCTCTCTCTCTCTCTCTCTCTCTCTCTCTCTCTCTCTCTCTCTCTATGAGATGAAAGATAGTGAAAGATCGCTCTACGAATACTGTGCATTTATGGTGAACCAGAAGTGAATAAAATTATATAAGGGTGTCGTGGCGTTGAGAATACACGTAAGGACCAAGTAGGAAATAATTTCTCAAACGGGAGTGTGTGGCTTTCAGAAGAACGCGGAAACATTTCCCATGCGGGAAACATTCCGCGAAAGGCAGCCATTATTAGCGACGTGTCTTGACTACACCTGTGTGTGTGTGTGAGGGCGCCCAAAATCAAAACAATCGACGTCAGTCGATACCTATTGATATGGACGAGGAATACTCGGAATATAGATGTGCCGCATGTAAGAAGGCGATAAGAAGCCTGGTCGTACAATGTAAGTCGTGCCTTAAGCTTTTTTTTCACCCTGGATGTGCAAGTAAACATAAGGTGTACGATAAAAATCGAGAATATGTGACATGTCCTGGCCCGTATGAGAAGTTTACAGTTGACAGCGAAAAAGATACATCGACGCGAGGCGGAAGAGAAAGACAAAGTTCGATAGGATCGTCAGAAAGTGACGTAAGCAGAACGGTAGGTTTGAACGCGAGCATGGATATGAAAATTGATTGGGTAGTAAGAACCATGAGAGAGATGAAAAATGAAATGGCATGCAAAAGAGAAATAAAAATGCTAATTAAGGAGACAGTGCAAGAGGAATTAAAAGGTATCAAACAAGAAATGGAAGAATTACGAAAAATGTTTCGAGGAAGAATGCAGGTGTCAGACGTAAACGTGCACGGCAGTGTCAGCTACAGTGAGGCGACGAAGAAAAAGAAGGAAAACATCATAATAATCAAACCGAAGACTCAGCAAGAAAGCGAGACCACTAAGAAAATAATAAAAGAAAAGGTTGATATTAAGAATATGCCAATGGGGATAACAAAGGTACGAAAAGGAAAAGAAGGAACAGTAATTCTAGGCTGTGAAACCGGAGAAGAAATGGAGAAAGTAAAAGACGTAGTACAGTCGAAGCTAGGTGACAATTATAACGTTACTGAATCATTTCAAAAGAAGCCGAAAATAAAAATTGTCAATATTAGCGAGGAAGAAATGGAGGGGGATGATGATGAACTAATAGATACAATCAAGAAGCAGAATAGTATTGGTGAATCTCACATTATCATAGTAAAAAAAATCCAGAAAAAAAAACATATAGATGATAGTCAGACTAGAAATAAAAGTAAAGAAGGTAGATCTATAATAATTGAAGTAGATGAAGTAACACACGCAGTGATGTTAAAAAAAGAAAAGTTGAATATAGGCTGGAGAAAATGCCCTGTGTACAATCACCTCAGTATAAAGAGATGCTTCAAGTGCTGGGGTTTCTACCATATTGCTAAAAACTGTACGAGAGATGAATCGTGCCATAAATGTGCAGGAAATCATAAAGCAAGTGAATGCAAAGAGGTTCATAATAAATGTGTGAACTGTATGTTTAAAATAAAAACATACAATTTGAAAATAAAGGACGACCATGATGCTATGGATCCGGAATGCCCATCATATAAGAGGGCTATCGAAGAAGAGAAGAGAAGAGGTGGATGGGAAACAAAAAAATAGCAGCTACAGATTGAAGAGGATCAGATAGTATATACAAATGCACAAAGTCTACTGGCACACAAGGACGAGATACAGCACCAAATGATGTTGAAATTAAATCCGGCAGTCATAGCACTGTCGGAGACGAGACTGACTGCGGAAATCGAAGATAGCGAAATAAATGTACCGGGGTACAGTGTGGTCAGATGCGACGCAGAAACAAGGAACACAGGGGGGGTTGTTATATATGTAAGAGACGATATTAAATATGAAATAGTGGTATCAAAAAAATTAGAAAGAATCGTTTGGTGCGTGGCAATAGAAGTGAAAGAGATATTGTTTAAAGGAGTGGTAATGGTTATATATCATTCACCGAGTGCGTCGCATGGAGAGTTTATAGGATTCTTAGAGGAGATAGTAGAAGAACTAACAATAAAAGAAGAATGTATAATATTAGGAGATTTTAATATAGATTGTAAGACCGACTCGTATTATACTAATAAGCTTCTAACGACTATGCAAAGTTTAGGAATGAAGCAACATGTAGACAAACCAACGAGAGTCACCAAAAATAGTGAAACAATTATAGATCTAGTTTTTACGAATAAAGAAATAAATGTAGTAGTAAGCTATGAACCCAAGATAACGGATCACGCGTGGATAAAAGTCGCCATAAATACAAACAAGACTGTAAATAAATATAAAGAATTCAGTGGCAGGGATTATAATAGATATAATGCGGAGGAATTTGTTAAGCTAGTGGAGAGTAACCTTGGAAAAGGGCAAGAGCTAGACATTAACTTAAGAGCAAGGAAACTAATCAATAGTATAGTTGATGCCCTAGATACCTCGGCACCTAAAAAAATCTTTAGAATACCGAAAATATGGGAAGGGAAAATATGGTACTCCAAGGAAATAGAAGAGTTAGCGACTAAAAGAGATGAGGCATATAGAAAAGCAATGTACGATAGCACGGAACAGAACTGGCACCTATTTAAAACTCAAAGGAACGCAGTGGTAAATTTAATTAGATCAAAGAAAAAAGAATATCATGAAAACATGATTGATCTTAATAGAAGCGATCCCAAAGCTATGTGGAAAGCATTAAAAGAAATTATTAGAGGAGGATCAACTGGCGCAAAAAATGTAGAAAATGTAGATTTCGAGATATTAGACAATAATATAGAGTGCAAATTAGCCGACAAATTTAATTTATATTATATACAGAGTATTCAAAACATAATAAAATCTATAGGCAGGGATAATACTACGAGCCCAAACGAGAGAACTACTTATTGTATTGAAAAGAAGGGAGAGATGGAAAAATTTGAGTCAGTTAAGGCAGAGCAGTTAGAAACAATCATTAGGGAGTTACCAAAAAAGAAAGGAACGGAAGAAGGAATAACGAGCGATATATTAAAAACGGTATTTAGTGTGATAGGTAAAGAATATTTAGATATAATTAATAAGTCTCTGAGTGAAGGGTGTTTTTTGAATGAGTGGAAAACATCCACGATAATTCCAATACCAAAAGTAGGAAAACCTAAGAGGGCAAGTGACTATAGGCCTATTAATATGTTACCGATATATGAAAAAGTGGTAGAAATAATAGTAAAAAAACAAGTTGAAGCGTACCTAGAAAGTAACAATATCATAACGGAGCATCAGTCGGGGTTCAGGAAAAATTACTCTTGTGAAACAGCCATACAAACCGTTATAGATGAATGGAAATTATTCATCAGTGAGAGACAAATAGTAGGAGTCATTTTTGTAGATCTTAAACGGGCATTCGAGACAATTGACAGAGGAAGATTGTTAGAGAAACTATATCAGTATGGTATTACAGGAACGGTTCTAGAATGGTTTAGGTCTTACTTAAAAGATAGAACGCAGCAAGTTCGACTGAATGAAGAATGGTCAAAGATATTGGAAACAGAATATGGGGTGCCACAGGGTTCGGTATTAGGCCCATTGTTATTTATAATATATATGAATGATATTGTAAAAGCGTGTTCGGAGGTATGTAATATAAAAATGTTTGCGGACGATACCTTAATTTATGTAATAGGTGAGAGTAGTGCGGAGGTTGAGAGAAAATTGAATATTGCGTTTAGAACAGTAGAGTTATGGATGAACACCAATAAACTAAAGTTGAATGCGGGGAAAACGAAGTATATGTTAGTTAGAGGTATAAGAAAAGAATTGAGAGGCAATACTACTGTGAGATGCTTGGATGGAAATGAAATTGAGCGCGTAGAAATAATAAAGTACTTAGGTGTAATTATCGATGACAGACTCAAATTCAACGGACATTGTGATTACATGTTAAAGAAAATAGGGAAAAAAATAAGTTTTTTAAACAGAATGGGGAATTATATCTCGGCCTACACTAGATGTACTGTATATAAGTCAATCATAGCTCCTCACTTCGAGTATTGTGCAACACTACTAATTGATATGGGAGATACACAGTTAAGTAGGCTCCAAAAAGCGCAAAACAGAGCGATGAGAGTCATACTGAAGTGTGACAGGCGTACAAAAGTTGATTGCATGCTTCAAACGCTGCAATTTATGAACGTAAGACAAAGGCTGTACTACAATGTGTGCATATTTATTTTTAAGATCGTAAATAATATGATGCCCATGCAACTTAGCAACAGGCTTAGAATAGTAGGGGAAGCCCGCGAAACTAGGCAGGCAGGGAATATTGTCATCGAATTTCGCAAATCAAGAAGCGCGCAAAAAAGTCTATTTTACGAGGGTGTGCGAATGTACAACGCATTACCAATTGAAATAAAACAGTGTGATCGATTAGTAATGTTTAAGCGAATGTTGAAAGAGTTTGTAATGAATGATGTGTAAAACTGTGCATGTATGTATGCATGTATTTATATGTGTATTGTAAATAGCTGAGAAAGCTAATAATAAATCTCTCTCTCTCTCTCTCTCTCTCTCTCTCTCTCTCTCTCTCTCTATGAGATGAAAGATAGTGAAAGATCGCTCTACGAATACTGTGCATTTATGGTGAACCAGAAGTGAATAAAATTATATAAGGGTGTCGTGGCGTTGAGAATACACGTAAGGACCAAGTAGGAAATAATTTCTCAAACGGGAGTGTGTGGCTTTCAGAAGAACGCGGAAACATTTCCCATGCGGGAAACATTCCGCGAAAGGCAGCCATTATTAGCGACGTGTCTTGACTACACCTGTGTGTGTGTGTGAGGGCGCCCAAAATCAAAACAATCGACGTCAGTCGATACCTATTGATATGGACGAGGAATACTCGGAATATAGATGTGCCGCATGTAAGAAGGCGATAAGAAGCCTGGTCGTACAATGTAAGTCGTGCCTTAAGCTTTTTTTTCACCCTGGATGTGCAAGTAAACATAAGGTGTACGATAAAAATCGAGAATATGTGACATGTCCTGGCCCGTATGAGAAGTTTACAGTTGACAGCGAAAAAGATACATCGACGCGAGGCGGAAGAGAAAGACAAAGTTCGATAGGATCGTCAGAAAGTGACGTAAGCAGAACGGTAGGTTTGAACGCGAGCATGGATATGAAAATTGATTGGGTAGTAAGAACCATGAGAGAGATGAAAAATGAAATGGCATGCAAAAGAGAAATAAAAATGCTAATTAAGGAGACAGTGCAAGAGGAATTAAAAGGTATCAAACAAGAAATGGAAGAATTACGAAAAATGTTTCGAGGAAGAATGCAGGTGTCAGACGTAAACGTGCACGGCAGTGTCAGCTACAGTGAGGCGACGAAGAAAAAGAAGGAAAACATCATAATAATCAAACCGAAGACTCAGCAAGAAAGCGAGACCACTAAGAAAATAATAAAAGAAAAGGTTGATATTAAGAATATGCCAATGGGGATAACAAAGGTACGAAAAGGAAAAGAAGGAACAGTAATTCTAGGCTGTGAAACCGGAGAAGAAATGGAGAAAGTAAAAGACGTAGTACAGTCGAAGCTAGGTGACAATTATAACGTTACTGAATCATTTCAAAAGAAGCCGAAAATAAAAATTGTCAATATTAGCGAGGAAGAAATGGAGGGGGATGATGATGAACTAATAGATACAATCAAGAAGCAGAATAGTATTGGTGAATCTCACATTATCATAGTAAAAAAAATCCAGAAAAAAAAACATATAGATGATAGTCAGACTAGAAATAAAAGTAAAGAAGGTAGATCTATAATAATTGAAGTAGATGAAGTAACACACGCAGTGATGTTAAAAAAAGAAAAGTTGAATATAGGCTGGAGAAAATGCCCTGTGTACAATCACCTCAGTATAAAGAGATGCTTCAAGTGCTGGGGTTTCTACCATATTGCTAAAAACTGTACGAGAGATGAATCGTGCCATAAATGTGCAGGAAATCATAAAGCAAGTGAATGCAAAGAGGTTCATAATAAATGTGTGAACTGTATGTTTAAAATAAAAACATACAATTTGAAAATAAAGGACGACCATGATGCTATGGATCCGGAATGCCCATCATATAAGAGGGCTATCGAAGAAGAGAAGAGAAGAGGTGGATGGGAAACAAAAAAATAGCAGCTACAGATTGAAGAGGATCAGATAGTATATACAAATGCACAAAGTCTACTGGCACACAAGGACGAGATACAGCACCAAATGATGTTGAAATTAAATCCGGCAGTCATAGCACTGTCGGAGACGAGACTGACTGCGGAAATCGAAGATAGCGAAATAAATGTACCGGGGTACAGTGTGGTCAGATGCGACGCAGAAACAAGGAACACAGGGGGGGTTGTTATATATGTAAGAGACGATATTAAATATGAAATAGTGGTATCAAAAAAATTAGAAAGAATCGTTTGGTGCGTGGCAATAGAAGTGAAAGAGATATTGTTTAAAGGAGTGGTAATGGTTATATATCATTCACCGAGTGCGTCGCATGGAGAGTTTATAGGATTCTTAGAGGAGATAGTAGAAGAACTAACAATAAAAGAAGAATGTATAATATTAGGAGATTTTAATATAGATTGTAAGACCGACTCGTATTATACTAATAAGCTTCTAACGACTATGCAAAGTTTAGGAATGAAGCAACATGTAGACAAACCAACGAGAGTTACCAAAAATAGTGAAACAATTATAGATCTAGTTTTTACGAATAAAGAAATAAATGTAGTAGTAAGCTATGAACCCAAGATAACGGATCACGCGTGGATAAAAGTCGCCATAAATACAAACAAGACTGTAAATAAATATAAAGAATTCAGTGGCAGGGATTATAATAGATATAATGCGGAGGAATTTGTTAAGCTAGTGGAGAGTAACCTTGGAAAAGGGCAAGAGCTAGACATTAACTTAAGAGCAAGGAAACTAATCAATAGTATAGTTGATGCCCTAGATACCTCGGCACCTAAAAAAATCTTTAGAATACCGAAAATATGGGAAGGGAAAATATGGTACTCCAAGGAAATAGAAGAGTTAGCGACTAAAAGAGATGAGGCATATAGAAAAGCAATGTACGATAGCACGGAACAGAACTGGCACCTATTTAAAACTCAAAGGAACGCAGTGGTAAATTTAATTAGATCAAAGAAAAAAGAATATCATGAAAACATGATTGATCTTAATAGAAGCGATCCCAAAGCTATGTGGAAAGCATTAAAAGAAATTATTAGAGGAGGATCAACTGGCGCAAAAAATGTAGAAAATGTAGATTTCGAGATATTAGACAATAATATAGAGTGCAAATTAGCCGACAAATTTAATTTATATTATATACAGAGTATTCAAAACATAATAAAATCTATAGACAGGGATAATACTACGAGCCCAAACGAGAGAACTACTTATTGTATTGAAAAGAAGGGAGAGATGGAAAAATTTGAGGCAGTTAAGGCAGAGCAGTTAGAAACAATCATTAGGGAGTTACCAAAAAAGAAAGGAACGGAAGAAGGAATAACGAGCGATATATTAAAAACGGTATTTAATGTGATAGGTAAAGAATATTTAGATATAATTAATAAGTCTCTGAGTGAAGGGTGTTTTTTGAATGAGTGGAAAACATCCACGATAATTCCAATACCAAAAGTAGGAAAACCTAAGAGGGCAAGTGACTATAGGCCTATTAATATGTTACCGATATATGAAAAAGTGGTAGAAATAATAGTAAAAAAACAAGTTGAAGCGTACCTAGAAAGTAACAATATCATAACGGAGCATCAGTCGGGGTTCAGGAAAAATTACTCTTGTGAAACAGCCATACAAACCGTTATAGATGAATGGAAATTATTCATCAGTGAGAGACAAATAGTAGGAGTCATTTTTGTAGATCTTAAACGGGCATTCGAGACAATTGACAGAGGAAGATTGTTAGAGAAACTATATCAGTATGGTATTACAGGAACGGTTCTAGAATGGTTTAGGTCTTACTTAAAAGATAGAACGCAGCAAGTTCGACTGAATGAAGAATGGTCAAAGATATTGGAAACAGAATATGGGGTGCCACAGGGTTCGGTATTAGGCCCATTGTTATTTATAATATATATGAATGATATTGTAAAAGCGTGTTCGGAGGTATGTAATATAAAAATGTTTGCGGACGATACCTTAATTTATGTAATAGGTGAGAGTAGTGCGGAGGTTGAGAGAAAATTGAATATTGCGTTTAGAACAGTAGAGTTATGGATGAACACCAATAAACTAAAGTTGAATGCGGGGAAAACGAAGTATATGTTAGTTAGAGGTATAAGAAAAGAATTGAGAGGCAATACTACTGTGAGATGCTTGGATGGAAATGAAATTGAGCGCGTAGAAATAATAAAGTACTTAGGTGTAATTATCGATGACAGACTCAAATTCAACGGACATTGTGATTACATGTTAAAGAAAATAGGGAAAAAAATAAGTTTTTTAAACAGAATGGGGAATTATATCTCGGCCTACACTAGATGTACTGTATATAAGTCAATCATAGCTCCTCACTTCGAGTATTGTGCAACACTACTAATTGATATGGGAGATACACAGTTAAGTAGGCTCCAAAAAGCGCAAAACAGAGCGATGAGAGTCATACTGAAGTGTGACAGGCGTACAAAAGTTGATTGCATGCTTCAAACGCTGCAATTTATGAACGTAAGACAAAGGCTGTACTACAATGTGTGCATATTTATTTTTAAGATCGTAAATAATATGATGCCCATGCAACTTAGCAACAGGCTTAGAATAGTAGGGGAAGCCCGCGAAACTAGGCAGGCAGGGAATATTGTCATCGAATTTCGCAAATCAAGAAGCGCGCAAAAAAGTCTATTTTACGAGGGTGTGCGAATGTACAACGCATTACCAATTGAAATAAAACAGTGTGATCGATTAGTAATGTTTAAGCGAATGTTGAAAGAGTTTGTAATGAATGATGTGTAAAACTGTGCATGTATGTATGCATGTATTTATATGTGTATTGTAAATAGCTGAGAAAGCTAATAATAAATCTCTCTCTCTCTCTCTCTCTCTCTCTCTCTCTCTCTCTCTCTCTCTATGAGATGAAAGATAGTGAAAGATCGCTCTACGAATACTGTGCATTTATGGTGAACCAGAAGTGAATAAAATTATATAAGGGTGTCGTGGCGTTGAGAATACACGTAAGGACCAAGTAGGAAATAATTTCTCAAACGGGAGTGTGTGGCTTTCAGAAGAACGCGGAAACATTTCCCATGCGGGAAACATTCCGCGAAAGGCAGCCATTATTAGCGACGTGTCTTGACTACACCTGTGTGTGTGTGTGAGGGCGCCCAAAATCAAAACAATCGACGTCAGTCGATACCTATTGATATGGACGAGGAATACTCGGAATATAGATGTGCCGCATGTAAGAAGGCGATAAGAAGCCTGGTCGTACAATGTAAGTCGTGCCTTAAGCTTTTTTTTCACCCTGGATGTGCAAGTAAACATAAGGTGTACGATAAAAATCGAGAATATGTGACATGTCCTGGCCCGTATGAGAAGTTTACAGTTGACAGCGAAAAAGATACATCGACGCGAGGCGGAAGAGAAAGACAAAGTTCGATAGGATCGTCAGAAAGTGACGTAAGCAGAACGGTAGGTTTGAACGCGAGCATGGATATGAAAATTGATTGGGTAGTAAGAACCATGAGAGAGATGAAAAATGAAATGGCATGCAAAAGAGAAATAAAAATGCTAATTAAGGAGACAGTGCAAGAGGAATTAAAAGGTATCAAACAAGAAATGGAAGAATTACGAAAAATGTTTCGAGGAAGAATGCAGGTGTCAGACGTAAACGTGCACGGCAGTGTCAGCTACAGTGAGGCGACGAAGAAAAAGAAGGAAAACATCATAATAATCAAACCGAAGACTCAGCAAGAAAGCGAGACCACTAAGAAAATAATAAAAGAAAAGGTTGATATTAAGAATATGCCAATGGGGATAACAAAGGTACGAAAAGGAAAAGAAGGAACAGTAATTCTAGGCTGTGAAACCGGAGAAGAAATGGAGAAAGTAAAAGACGTAGTACAGTCGAAGCTAGGTGACAATTATAACGTTACTGAATCATTTCAAAAGAAGCCGAAAATAAAAATTGTCAATATTAGCGAGGAAGAAATGGAGGGGGATGATGATGAACTAATAGATACAATCAAGAAGCAGAATAGTATTGGTGAATCTCACATTATCATAGTAAAAAAAATCCAGAAAAAAAAACATATAGATGATAGTCAGACTAGAAATAAAAGTAAAGAAGGTAGATCTATAATAATTGAAGTAGATGAAGTAACACACGCAGTGATGTTAAAAAAAGAAAAGTTGAATATAGGCTGGAGAAAATGCCCTGTGTACAATCACCTCAGTATAAAGAGATGCTTCAAGTGCTGGGGTTTCTACCATATTGCTAAAAACTGTACGAGAGATGAATCGTGCCATAAATGTGCAGGAAATCATAAAGCAAGTGAATGCAAAGAGGTTCATAATAAATGTGTGAACTGTATGTTTAAAATAAAAACATACAATTTGAAAATAAAGGACGACCATGATGCTATGGATCCGGAATGCCCATCATATAAGAGGGCTATCGAAGAAGAGAAGAGAAGAGGTGGATGGGAAACAAAAAAATAGCAGCTACAGATTGAAGAGGATCAGATAGTATATACAAATGCACAAAGTCTACTGGCACACAAGGACGAGATACAGCACCAAATGATGTTGAAATTAAATCCGGCAGTCATAGCACTGTCGGAGACGAGACTGACTGCGGAAATCGAAGATAGCGAAATAAATGTACCGGGGTACAGTGTGGTCAGATGCGACGCAGAAACAAGGAACACAGGGGGGGTTGTTATATATGTAAGAGACGATATTAAATATGAAATAGTGGTATCAAAAAAATTAGAAAGAATCGTTTGGTGCGTGGCAATAGAAGTGAAAGAGATATTGTTTAAAGGAGTGGTAATGGTTATATATCATTCACCGAGTGCGTCGCATGGAGAGTTTATAGGATTCTTAGAGGAGATAGTAGAAGAACTAACAATAAAAGAAGAATGTATAATATTAGGAGATTTTAATATAGATTGTAAGACCGACTCGTATTATACTAATAAGCTTCTAACGACTATGCAAAGTTTAGGAATGAAGCAACATGTAGACAAACCAACGAGAGTCACCAAAAATAGTGAAACAATTATAGATCTAGTTTTTACGAATAAAGAAATAAATGTAGTAGTAAGCTATGAACCCAAGATAACGGATCACGCGTGGATAAAAGTCGCCATAAATACAAACAAGACTGTAAATAAATATAAAGAATTCAGTGGCAGGGATTATAATAGATATAATGCGGAGGAATTTGTTAAGCTAGTGGAGAGTAACCTTGGAAAAGGGCAAGAGCTAGACATTAACTTAAGAGCAAGGAAACTAATCAATAGTATAGTTGATGCCCTAGATACCTCGGCACCTAAAAAAATCTTTAGAATACCGAAAATATGGGAAGGGAAAATATGGTACTCCAAGGAAATAGAAGAGTTAGCGACTAAAAGAGATGAGGCATATAGAAAAGCAATGTACGATAGCACGGAACAGAACTGGCACCTATTTAAAACTCAAAGGAACGCAGTGGTAAATTTAATTAGATCAAAGAAAAAAGAATATCATGAAAACATGATTGATCTTAATAGAAGCGATCCCAAAGCTATGTGGAAAGCATTAAAAGAAATTATTAGAGGAGGATCAACTGGCGCAAAAAATGTAGAAAATGTAGATTTCGAGATATTAGACAATAATATAGAGTGCAAATTAGCCGACAAATTTAATTTATATTATATACAGAGTATTCAAAACATAATAAAATCTATAGGCAGGGATAATACTACGAGCCCAAACGAGAGAACTACTTATTGTATTGAAAAGAAGGGAGAGATGGAAAAATTTGAGTCAGTTAAGGCAGAGCAGTTAGAAACAATCATTAGGGAGTTACCAAAAAAGAAAGGAACGGAAGAAGGAATAACGAGCGATATATTAAAAACGGTATTTAGTGTGATAGGTAAAGAATATTTAGATATAATTAATAAGTCTCTGAGTGAAGGGTGTTTTTTGAATGAGTGGAAAACATCCACGATAATTCCAATACCAAAAGTAGGAAAACCTAAGAGGGCAAGTGACTATAGGCCTATTAATATGTTACCGATATATGAAAAAGTGGTAGAAATAATAGTAAAAAAACAAGTTGAAGCGTACCTAGAAAGTAACAATATCATAACGGAGCATCAGTCGGGGTTCAGGAAAAATTACTCTTGTGAAACAGCCATACAAACCGTTATAGATGAATGGAAATTATTCATCAGTGAGAGACAAATAGTAGGAGTCATTTTTGTAGATCTTAAACGGGCATTCGAGACAATTGACAGAGGAAGATTGTTAGAGAAACTATATCAGTATGGTATTACAGGAACGGTTCTAGAATGGTTTAGGTCTTACTTAAAAGATAGAACGCAGCAAGTTCGACTGAATGAAGAATGGTCAAAGATATTGGAAACAGAATATGGGGTGCCACAGGGTTCGGTATTAGGCCCATTGTTATTTATAATATATATGAATGATATTGTAAAAGCGTGTTCGGAGGTATGTAATATAAAAATGTTTGCGGACGATACCTTAATTTATGTAATAGGTGAGAGTAGTGCGGAGGTTGAGAGAAAATTGAATATTGCGTTTAGAACAGTAGAGTTATGGATGAACACCAATAAACTAAAGTTGAATGCGGGGAAAACGAAGTATATGTTAGTTAGAGGTATAAGAAAAGAATTGAGAGGCAATACTACTGTGAGATGCTTGGATGGAAATGAAATTGAGCGCGTAGAAATAATAAAGTACTTAGGTGTAATTATCGATGACAGACTCAAATTCAACGGACATTGTGATTACATGTTAAAGAAAATAGGGAAAAAAATAAGTTTTTTAAACAGAATGGGGAATTATATCTCGGCCTACACTAGATGTACTGTATATAAGTCAATCATAGCTCCTCACTTCGAGTATTGTGCAACACTACTAATTGATATGGGAGATACACAGTTAAGTAGGCTCCAAAAAGCGCAAAACAGAGCGATGAGAGTCATACTGAAGTGTGACAGGCGTACAAAAGTTGATTGCATGCTTCAAACGCTGCAATTTATGAACGTAAGACAAAGGCTGTACTACAATGTGTGCATATTTATTTTTAAGATCGTAAATAATATGATGCCCATGCAACTTAGCAACAGGCTTAGAATAGTAGGGGAAGCCCGCGAAACTAGGCAGGCAGGGAATATTGTCATCGAATTTCGCAAATCAAGAAGCGCGCAAAAAAGTCTATTTTACGAGGGTGTGCGAATGTACAACGCATTACCAATTGAAATAAAACAGTGTGATCGATTAGTAATGTTTAAGCGAATGTTGAAAGAGTTTGTAATGAATGATGTGTAAAACTGTGCATGTATGTATGCATGTATTTATATGTGTATTGTAAATAGCTGAGAAAGCTAATAATAAATCTCTCTCTCTCTCTCTCTCTCTCTCTCTCTCTCTCTCTCTCTCTCTATGAGATGAAAGATAGTGAAAGATCGCTCTACGAATACTGTGCATTTATGGTGAACCAGAAGTGAATAAAATTATATAAGGGTGTCGTGGCGTTGAGAATACACGTAAGGACCAAGTAGGAAATAATTTCTCAAACGGGAGTGTGTGGCTTTCAGAAGAACGCGGAAACATTTCCCATGCGGGAAACATTCCGCGAAAGGCAGCCATTATTAGCGACGTGTCTTGACTACACCTGTGTGTGTGTGTGAGGGCGCCCAAAATCAAAACAATCGACGTCAGTCGATACCTATTGATATGGACGAGGAATACTCGGAATATAGATGTGCCGCATGTAAGAAGGCGATAAGAAGCCTGGTCGTACAATGTAAGTCGTGCCTTAAGCTTTTTTTTCACCCTGGATGTGCAAGTAAACATAAGGTGTACGATAAAAATCGAGAATATGTGACATGTCCTGGCCCGTATGAGAAGTTTACAGTTGACAGCGAAAAAGATACATCGACGCGAGGCGGAAGAGAAAGACAAAGTTCGATAGGATCGTCAGAAAGTGACGTAAGCAGAACGGTAGGTTTGAACGCGAGCATGGATATGAAAATTGATTGGGTAGTAAGAACCATGAGAGAGATGAAAAATGAAATGGCATGCAAAAGAGAAATAAAAATGCTAATTAAGGAGACAGTGCAAGAGGAATTAAAAGGTATCAAACAAGAAATGGAAGAATTACGAAAAATGTTTCGAGGAAGAATGCAGGTGTCAGACGTAAACGTGCACGGCAGTGTCAGCTACAGTGAGGCGACGAAGAAAAAGAAGGAAAACATCATAATAATCAAACCGAAGACTCAGCAAGAAAGCGAGACCACTAAGAAAATAATAAAAGAAAAGGTTGATATTAAGAATATGCCAATGGGGATAACAAAGGTACGAAAAGGAAAAGAAGGAACAGTAATTCTAGGCTGTGAAACCGGAGAAGAAATGGAGAAAGTAAAAGACGTAGTACAGTCGAAGCTAGGTGACAATTATAACGTTACTGAATCATTTCAAAAGAAGCCGAAAATAAAAATTGTCAATATTAGCGAGGAAGAAATGGAGGGGGATGATGATGAACTAATAGATACAATCAAGAAGCAGAATAGTATTGGTGAATCTCACATTATCATAGTAAAAAAAATCCAGAAAAAAAAACATATAGATGATAGTCAGACTAGAAATAAAAGTAAAGAAGGTAGATCTATAATAATTGAAGTAGATGAAGTAACACACGCAGTGATGTTAAAAAAAGAAAAGTTGAATATAGGCTGGAGAAAATGCCCTGTGTACAATCACCTCAGTATAAAGAGATGCTTCAAGTGCTGGGGTTTCTACCATATTGCTAAAAACTGTACGAGAGATGAATCGTGCCATAAATGTGCAGGAAATCATAAAGCAAGTGAATGCAAAGAGGTTCATAATAAATGTGTGAACTGTATGTTTAAAATAAAAACATACAATTTGAAAATAAAGGACGACCATGATGCTATGGATCCGGAATGCCCATCATATAAGAGGGCTATCGAAGAAGAGAAGAGAAGAGGTGGATGGGAAACAAAAAAATAGCAGCTACAGATTGAAGAGGATCAGATAGTATATACAAATGCACAAAGTCTACTGGCACACAAGGACGAGATACAGCACCAAATGATGTTGAAATTAAATCCGGCAGTCATAGCACTGTCGGAGACGAGACTGACTGCGGAAATCGAAGATAGCGAAATAAATGTACCGGGGTACAGTGTGGTCAGATGCGACGCAGAAACAAGGAACACAGGGGGGGTTGTTATATATGTAAGAGACGATATTAAATATGAAATAGTGGTATCAAAAAAATTAGAAAGAATCGTTTGGTGCGTGGCAATAGAAGTGAAAGAGATATTGTTTAAAGGAGTGGTAATGGTTATATATCATTCACCGAGTGCGTCGCATGGAGAGTTTATAGGATTCTTAGAGGAGATAGTAGAAGAACTAACAATAAAAGAAGAATGTATAATATTAGGAGATTTTAATATAGATTGTAAGACCGACTCGTATTATACTAATAAGCTTCTAACGACTATGCAAAGTTTAGGAATGAAGCAACATGTAGACAAACCAACGAGAGTCACCAAAAATAGTGAAACAATTATAGATCTAGTTTTTACGAATAAAGAAATAAATGTAGTAGTAAGCTATGAACCCAAGATAACGGATCACGCGTGGATAAAAGTCGCCATAAATACAAACAAGACTGTAAATAAATATAAAGAATTCAGTGGCAGGGATTATAATAGATATAATGCGGAGGAATTTGTTAAGCTAGTGGAGAGTAACCTTGGAAAAGGGCAAGAGCTAGACATTAACTTAAGAGCAAGGAAACTAATCAATAGTATAGTTGATGCCCTAGATACCTCGGCACCTAAAAAAATCTTTAGAATACCGAAAATATGGGAAGGGAAAATATGGTACTCCAAGGAAATAGAAGAGTTAGCGACTAAAAGAGATGAGGCATATAGAAAAGCAATGTACGATAGCACGGAACAGAACTGGCACCTATTTAAAACTCAAAGGAACGCAGTGGTAAATTTAATTAGATCAAAGAAAAAAGAATATCATGAAAACATGATTGATCTTAATAGAAGCGATCCCAAAGCTATGTGGAAAGCATTAAAAGAAATTATTAGAGGAGGATCAACTGGCGCAAAAAATGTAGAAAATGTAGATTTCGAGATATTAGACAATAATATAGAGTGCAAATTAGCCGACAAATTTAATTTATATTATATACAGAGTATTCAAAACATAATAAAATCTATAGGCAGGGATAATACTACGAGCCCAAACGAGAGAACTACTTATTGTATTGAAAAGAAGGGAGAGATGGAAAAATTTGAGTCAGTTAAGGCAGAGCAGTTAGAAACAATCATTAGGGAGTTACCAAAAAAGAAAGGAACGGAAGAAGGAATAACGAGCGATATATTAAAAACGGTATTTAGTGTGATAGGTAAAGAATATTTAGATATAATTAATAAGTCTCTGAGTGAAGGGTGTTTTTTGAATGAGTGGAAAACATCCACGATAATTCCAATACCAAAAGTAGGAAAACCTAAGAGGGCAAGTGACTATAGGCCTATTAATATGTTACCGATATATGAAAAAGTGGTAGAAATAATAGTAAAAAAACAAGTTGAAGCGTACCTAGAAAGTAACAATATCATAACGGAGCATCAGTCGGGGTTCAGGAAAAATTACTCTTGTGAAACAGCCATACAAACCGTTATAGATGAATGGAAATTATTCATCAGTGAGAGACAAATAGTAGGAGTCATTTTTGTAGATCTTAAACGGGCATTCGAGACAATTGACAGAGGAAGATTGTTAGAGAAACTATATCAGTATGGTATTACAGGAACGGTTCTAGAATGGTTTAGGTCTTACTTAAAAGATAGAACGCAGCAAGTTCGACTGAATGAAGAATGGTCAAAGATATTGGAAACAGAATATGGGGTGCCACAGGGTTCGGTATTAGGCCCATTGTTATTTATAATATATATGAATGATATTGTAAAAGCGTGTTCGGAGGTATGTAATATAAAAATGTTTGCGGACGATACCTTAATTTATGTAATAGGTGAGAGTAGTGCGGAGGTTGAGAGAAAATTGAATATTGCGTTTAGAACAGTAGAGTTATGGATGAACACCAATAAACTAAAGTTGAATGCGGGGAAAACGAAGTATATGTTAGTTAGAGGTATAAGAAAAGAATTGAGAGGCAATACTACTGTGAGATGCTTGGATGGAAATGAAATTGAGCGCGTAGAAATAATAAAGTACTTAGGTGTAATTATCGATGACAGACTCAAATTCAACGGACATTGTGATTACATGTTAAAGAAAATAGGGAAAAAAATAAGTTTTTTAAACAGAATGGGGAATTATATCTCGGCCTACACTAGATGTACTGTATATAAGTCAATCATAGCTCCTCACTTCGAGTATTGTGCAACACTACTAATTGATATGGGAGATACACAGTTAAGTAGGCTCCAAAAAGCGCAAAACAGAGCGATGAGAGTCATACTGAAGTGTGACAGGCGTACAAAAGTTGATTGCATGCTTCAAACGCTGCAATTTATGAACGTAAGACAAAGGCTGTACTACAATGTGTGCATATTTATTTTTAAGATCGTAAATAATATGATGCCCATGCAACTTAGCAACAGGCTTAGAATAGTAGGGGAAGCCCGCGAAACTAGGCAGGCAGGGAATATTGTCATCGAATTTCGCAAATCAAGAAGCGCGCAAAAAAGTCTATTTTACGAGGGTGTGCGAATGTACAACGCATTACCAATTGAAATAAAACAGTGTGATCGATTAGTAATGTTTAAGCGAATGTTGAAAGAGTTTGTAATGAATGATGTGTAAAACTGTGCATGTATGTATGCATGTATTTATATGTGTATTGTAAATAGCTGAGAAAGCTAATAATAAATCTCTCTCTCTCTCTCTCTCTCTCTCTCTCTCTCTCTCTCTCTCTCTATGAGATGAAAGATAGTGAAAGATCGCTCTACGAATACTGTGCATTTATGGTGAACCAGAAGTGAATAAAATTATATAAGGGTGTCGTGGCGTTGAGAATACACGTAAGGACCAAGTAGGAAATAATTTCTCAAACGGGAGTGTGTGGCTTTCAGAAGAACGCGGAAACATTTCCCATGCGGGAAACATTCCGCGAAAGGCAGCCATTATTAGCGACGTGTCTTGACTACACCTGTGTGTGTGTGTGAGGGCGCCCAAAATCAAAACAATCGACGTCAGTCGATACCTATTGATATGGACGAGGAATACTCGGAATATAGATGTGCCGCATGTAAGAAGGCGATAAGAAGCCTGGTCGTACAATGTAAGTCGTGCCTTAAGCTTTTTTTTCACCCTGGATGTGCAAGTAAACATAAGGTGTACGATAAAAATCGAGAATATGTGACATGTCCTGGCCCATATGAGAAGTTTACAGTTGACAGCGAAAAAGATACATCGACGCGAGGCGGAAGAGAAAGACAAAGTTCGATAGGATCGTCAGAAAGTGACGTAAGCAGAACGGTAGGTTTGAACGCGAGCATGGATATGAAAATTGATTGGGTAGTAAGAACCATGAGAGAGATGAAAAATGAAATGGCATGCAAAAGAGAAATAAAAATGCTAATTAAGGAGACAGTGCAAGAGGAATTAAAAGGTATCAAACAAGAAATGGAAGAATTACGAAAAATGTTTCGAGGAAGAATGCAGGTGTCAGACGTAAACGTGCACGGCAGTGTCAGCTACAGTGAGGCGACGAAGAAAAAGAAGGAAAACATCATAATAATCAAACCGAAGACTCAGCAAGAAAGCGAGACCACTAAGAAAATAATAAAAGAAAAGGTTGATATTAAGAATATGCCAATGGGGATAACAAAGGTACGAAAAGGAAAAGAAGGAACAGTAATTCTAGGCTGTGAAACCGGAGAAGAAATGGAGAAAGTAAAAGACGTAGTACAGTCGAAGCTAGGTGACAATTATAACGTTACTGAATCATTTCAAAAGAAGCCGAAAATAAAAATTGTCAATATTAGCGAGGAAGAAATGGAGGGGGATGATGATGAACTAATAGATACAATCAAGAAGCAGAATAGTATTGGTGAATCTCACATTATCATAGTAAAAAAAATCCAGAAAAAAACATATAGATGATAGTCAGACTAGAAATAAAAGTAAAGAAGGTAGATCTATAATAATTGAAGTAGATGAAGTAACACACGCAGTGATGTTAAAAAAAGAAAAGTTGAATATAGGCTGGAGAAAATGCCCTGTGTACAATCACCTCAGTATAAAGAGATGCTTCAAGTGCTGGGGTTTCTACCATATTGCTAAAAACTGTACGAGAGATGAATCGTGCCATAAATGTGCAGGAAATCATAAAGCAAGTGAATGCAAAGAGGTTCATAATAAATGTGTGAACTGTATGTTTAAAATAAAAACATACAATTTGAAAATAAAGGACGACCATGATGCTATGGATCCGGAATGCCCATCATATAAGAGGGCTATCGAAGAAGAGAAGAGAAGAGGTGGATGGGAAACAAAAAAATAGCAGCTACAGATTGAAGAGGATCAGATAGTATATACAAATGCACAAAGTCTACTGGCACACAAGGACGAGATACAGCACCAAATGATGTTGAAATTAAATCCGGCAGTCATAGCACTGTCGGAGACGAGACTGACTGCGGAAATCGAAGATAGCGAAATAAATGTACCGGGGTACAGTGTGGTCAGATGCGACGCAGAAACAAGGAACACAGGGGGGGTTGTTATATATGTAAGAGACGATATTAAATATGAAATAGTGGTATCAAAAAAATTAGAAAGAATCGTTTGGTGCGTGGCAATAGAAGTGAAAGAGATATTGTTTAAAGGAGTGGTAATGGTTATATATCATTCACCGAGTGCGTCGCATGGAGAGTTTATAGGATTCATAGAGGAGATAGTAGAAGAACTAACAATAAAAGAAGAATGTATAATATTAGGAGATTTTAATATAGATTGTAAGACCGACTCGTATTATACTAATAAGCTTCTAACGACTATGCAAAGTTTAGGAATGAAGCAACATGTAGACAAACCAACGAGAGTTACCAAAAATAGTGAAACAATTATAGATCTAGTTTTTACGAATAAAGAAATAAATGTAGTTGTTCGGGATTCAAATCGAGAAGTTTACCGGTCGATTGAGACACGCCGGGTTTTTCTACCAATTTCAAGAACACACGCCGCGTGTTATTATTTTCGACACCGCGTTCTCAACGGCTCGCCGTCGTGACCCGTAAACTACCTCGATTCGAATCCCGAAACAATCGACTCTGCGATCGATCCGCCAATCGCGGACCACCGCGTTCGTCGACTTGGGCCTATTCGGGAACCCCCTCGGCGAAGCGGGGTCACTCTCTCTGGTTCATCGCGCACAGAAACACTCTGGTTCAAAAACTCTTTGTAACACCTGCTTTTCTGGAATTCACGCGTGTCAGAGCCGTGCGCGCTCCACTTCTTTCATATCAATAAATCAACGTTCGTCATTGATCTCCATCACATCGTCCACCGCGAGTCTTCTTTAATCCTTGTGTCGTGACCGTTACCTTTCCTCGCGCGTCCAAACCTGGGCGATCCCGGCACTCAGGCTTTCCGACCGTCGGTCGAAGTCGAAACAGTAGTAGTAAGCTATGAACCCAAGATAACGGATCACGCGTGGATAAAAGTCGCCATAAATACAAACAAGACTGTAAATAAATATAAAGAATTCAGTGGCAGGGATTATAATAGATATAATGCGGAGGAATTTGTTAAGCTAGTGGAGAGTAACCTTGGAAAAGGGCAAGAGCTAGACATTAACTTAAGAGCAAGGAAACTAATCAATAGTATAGTTGATGCCCTAGATACCTCGGCACCTAAAAAAATCTTTAGAATACCGAAAATATGGGAAGGGAAAATATGGTACTCCAAGGAAATAGAAGAGTTAGCGACTAAAAGAGATGAGGCATATAGAAAAGCAATGTACGATAGCACGGAACAGAACTGGCACCTATTTAAAACTCAAAGGAACGCAGTGGTAAATTTAATTAGATCAAAGAAAAAAGAATATCATGAAAACATGATTGATCTTAATAGAAGCGATCCCAAAGCTATGTGGAAAGCATTAAAAGAAATTATTAGAGGAGGATCAACTGGCGCAAAAAATGTAGAAAATGTAGATTTCGAGATATTAGACAATAATATAGAGTGCAAATTAGCCGACAAATTTAATTTATATTATATACAGAGTATTCAAAACATAATAAAATCTATAGGCAGGGATAATACTACGAGCCCAAACGAGAGAACTACTTATTGTATTGAAAAGAAGGGAGAGATGGAAAAATTTGAGTCAGTTAAGGCAGAGCAGTTAGAAACAATCATTAGGGAGTTACCAAAAAAGAAAGGAACGGAAGAAGGAATAACGAGCGATATATTAAAAACGGTATTTAGTGTGATAAGTAAAGAATATTTAGATATAATTAATAAGTCTCTGAGTGAAGGGTGTTTTTTGAATGAGTGGAAAACATCCACGATAATTCCAATACCAAAAGTAGGAAAACCTAAGAGGGCAAGTGACTATAGGCCTATTAATATGTTACCGATATATGAAAAAGTGGTAGAAATAATAGTAAAAAAACAAGTTGAAGCGTACCTAGAAAGTAACAATATCATAACGGAGCATCAGTCGGGGTTCAGGAAAAATTACTCTTGTGAAACAGCCATACAAACCGTTATAGATGAATGGAAATTATTCATCAGTGAGAGACAAATAGTAGGAGTCATTTTTGTAGATCTTAAACGGGCATTCGAGACAATTGACAGAGGAAGATTGTTAGAGAAACTATATCAGTATGGTATTACAGGAACGGTTCTAGAATGGTTTAGGTCTTACTTAAAAGATAGAACGCAGCAAGTTCGACTGAATGAAGAATGGTCAAAGATATTGGAAACAGAATATGGGGTGCCACAGGGTTCGGTATTAGGCCCATTGTTATTTATAATATATATGAATGATATTGTAAAAGCGTGTTCGGAGGTATGTAATATAAAAATGTTTGCGGACGATACCTTAATTTATGTAATAGGTGAGAGTAGTGCGGAGGTTGAGAGAAAATTGAATATTGCGTTTAGAACAGTAGAGTTATGGATGAACACCAATAAACTAAAGTTGAATGCGGGGAAAACGAAGTATATGTTAGTTAGAGGTATAAGAAAAGAATTGAGAGGCAATACTACTGTGAGATGCTTGGATGGAAATGAAATTGAGCGCGTAGAAATAATAAAGTACTTAGGTGTAATTATCGATGACAGACTCAAATTCAACGGACATTGTGATTACATGTTAAAGAAAATAGGGAAAAAAATAAGTTTTTTAAACAGAATGGGGAACTATATCTCGGCCTACACTAGATGTACTGTATATAAGTCAATCATAGCTCCTCACTTCGAGTATTGTGCAACACTACTAATTGATATGGGAGATACACAGTTAAGTAGGCTCCAAAAAGCGCAAAACAGAGCGATGAGAGTCATACTGAAGTGTGACAGGCGTACAAAAGTTGATTGCATGCTTCAAACGCTGCAATTTATGAACGTAAGACAAAGGCTGTACTACAATGTGTGCATATTTATTTTTAAGATCGTAAATAATATGATGCCCATGCAACTTAGCAACAGGCTTAGAATAGTAGGGGAAGCCCGCGAAACTAGGCAGGCAGGGAATATTGTCATCGAATTTCGCAAATCAAGAAGCGCGCAAAAAAGTCTATTTTACGAGGGTGTGCGAATGTACAACGCATTACCAATTGAAATGAAACAGTGTGATCGATTAGTAATGTTTAAGCGAATGTTGAAAGAGTTTGTAATGAATGATGTGTAAAACTGTGCATGTATGTATGCATGTATTTATATGTGTATTGTAAATAGCTGAGAAAGCTAATAATAAATCTCTCTCTCTCTCTCTCTCTCTCTCTCTCTCTCTCTCTCTCTCTCTCTCTCTCTCTCTCTCTCTCTCTCTCTCTCTCTCTCTATGAGATGAAAGATAGTGAAAGATCGCTCTACGAATACTGTGCATTTATGGTGAACCAGAAGTGAATAAAATTATATAAGGGTGTCGTGGCGTTGAGAATACACGTAAGGACCAAGTAGGAAATAATTTCTCAAACGGGAGTGTGTGGCTTTCAGAAGAACGCGGAAACATTTCCCATGCGGGAAACATTCCGCGAAAGGCAGCCATTATTAGCGACGTGTCTTGACTACACCTGTGTGTGTGTGTGAGGGCGCCCAAAATCAAAACAATCGACGTCAGTCGATACCTATTGATATGGACGAGGAATACTCGGAATATAGATGTGCCGCATGTAAGAAGGCGATAAGAAGCCTGGTCGTACAATGTAAGTCGTGCCTTAAGCTTTTTTTTCACCCTGGATGTGCAAGTAAACATAAGGTGTACGATAAAAATCGAGAATATGTGACATGTCCTGGCCCGTATGAGAAGTTTACAGTTGACAGCGAAAAAGATACATCGACGCGAGGCGGAAGAGAAAGACAAAGTTCGATAGGATCGTCAGAAAGTGACGTAAGCAGAACGGTAGGTTTGAACGCGAGCATGGATATGAAAATTGATTGGGTAGTAAGAACCATGAGAGAGATGAAAAATGAAATGGCATGCAAAAGAGAAATAAAAATGCTAATTAAGGAGACAGTGCAAGAGGAATTAAAAGGTATCAAACAAGAAATGGAAGAATTACGAAAAATGTTTCGAGGAAGAATGCAGGTGTCAGACGTAAACGTGCACGGCAGTGTCAGCTACAGTGAGGCGACGAAGAAAAAGAAGGAAAACATCATAATAATCAAACCGAAGACTCAGCAAGAAAGCGAGACCACTAAGAAAATAATAAAAGAAAAGGTTGATATTAAGAATATGCCAATGGGGATAACAAAGGTACGAAAAGGAAAAGAAGGAACAGTAATTCTAGGCTGTGAAACCGGAGAAGAAATGGAGAAAGTAAAAGACGTAGTACAGTCGAAGCTAGGTGACAATTATAACGTTACTGAATCATTTCAAAAGAAGCCGAAAATAAAAATTGTCAATATTAGCGAGGAAGAAATGGAGGGGGATGATGATGAACTAATAGATACAATCAAGAAGCAGAATAGTATTGGTGAATCTCACATTATCATAGTAAAAAAAATCCAGAAAAAAAAACATATAGATGATAGTCAGACTAGAAATAAAAGTAAAGAAGGTAGATCTATAATAATTGAAGTAGATGAAGTAACACACGCAGTGATGTTAAAAAAAGAAAAGTTGAATATAGGCTGGAGAAAATGCCCTGTGTACAATCACCTCAGTATAAAGAGATGCTTCAAGTGCTGGGGTTTCTACCATATTGCTAAAAACTGTACGAGAGATGAATCGTGCCATAAATGTGCAGGAAATCATAAAGCAAGTGAATGCAAAGAGGTTCATAATAAATGTGTGAACTGTATGTTTAAAATAAAAACATACAATTTGAAAATAAAGGACGACCATGATGCTATGGATCCGGAATGCCCATCATATAAGAGGGCTATCGAAGAAGAGAAGAGAAGAGGTGGATGGGAAACAAAAAAATAGCAGCTACAGATTGAAGAGGATCAGATAGTATATACAAATGCACAAAGTCTACTGGCACACAAGGACGAGATACAGCACCAAATGATGTTGAAATTAAATCCGGCAGTCATAGCACTGTCGGAGACGAGACTGACTGCGGAAATCGAAGATAGCGAAATAAATGTACCGGGGTACAGTGTGGTCAGATGCGACGCAGAAACAAGGAACACAGGGGGGGTTGTTATATATGTAAGAGACGATATTAAATATGAAATAGTGGTATCAAAAAAATTAGAAAGAATCGTTTGGTGCGTGGCAATAGAAGTGAAAGAGATATTGTTTAAAGGAGTGGTAATGGTTATATATCATTCACCGAGTGCGTCGCATGGAGAGTTTATAGGATTCTTAGAGGAGATAGTAGAAGAACTAACAATAAAAGAAGAATGTATAATATTAGGAGATTTTAATATAGATTGTAAGACCGACTCGTATTATACTAATAAGCTTCTAACGACTATGCAAAGTTTAGGAATGAAGCAACATGTAGACAAACCAACGAGAGTCACCAAAAATAGTGAAACAATTATAGATCTAGTTTTTACGAATAAAGAAATAAATGTAGTAGTAAGCTATGAACCCAAGATAACGGATCACGCGTGGATAAAAGTCGCCATAAATACAAACAAGACTGTAAATAAATATAAAGAATTCAGTGGCAGGGATTATAATAGATATAATGCGGAGGAATTTGTTAAGCTAGTGGAGAGTAACCTTGGAAAAGGGCAAGAGCTAGACATTAACTTAAGAGCAAGGAAACTAATCAATAGTATAGTTGATGCCCTAGATACCTCGGCACCTAAAAAAATCTTTAGAATACCGAAAATATGGGAAGGGAAAATATGGTACTCCAAGGAAATAGAAGAGTTAGCGACTAAAAGAGATGAGGCATATAGAAAAGCAATGTACGATAGCACGGAACAGAACTGGCACCTATTTAAAACTCAAAGGAACGCAGTGGTAAATTTAATTAGATCAAAGAAAAAAGAATATCATGAAAACATGATTGATCTTAATAGAAGCGATCCCAAAGCTATGTGGAAAGCATTAAAAGAAATTATTAGAGGAGGATCAACTGGCGCAAAAAATGTAGAAAATGTAGATTTCGAGATATTAGACAATAATATAGAGTGCAAATTAGCCGACAAATTTAATTTATATTATATACAGAGTATTCAAAACATAATAAAATCTATAGGCAGGGATAATACTACGAGCCCAAACGAGAGAACTACTTATTGTATTGAAAAGAAGGGAGAGATGGAAAAATTTGAGTCAGTTAAGGCAGAGCAGTTAGAAACAATCATTAGGGAGTTACCAAAAAAGAAAGGAACGGAAGAAGGAATAACGAGCGATATATTAAAAACGGTATTTAGTGTGATAGGTAAAGAATATTTAGATATAATTAATAAGTCTCTGAGTGAAGGGTGTTTTTTGAATGAGTGGAAAACATCCACGATAATTCCAATACCAAAAGTAGGAAAACCTAAGAGGGCAAGTGACTATAGGCCTATTAATATGTTACCGATATATGAAAAAGTGGTAGAAATAATAGTAAAAAAACAAGTTGAAGCGTACCTAGAAAGTAACAATATCATAACGGAGCATCAGTCGGGGTTCAGGAAAAATTACTCTTGTGAAACAGCCATACAAACCGTTATAGATGAATGGAAATTATTCATCAGTGAGAGACAAATAGTAGGAGTCATTTTTGTAGATCTTAAACGGGCATTCGAGACAATTGACAGAGGAAGATTGTTAGAGAAACTATATCAGTATGGTATTACAGGAACGGTTCTAGAATGGTTTAGGTCTTACTTAAAAGATAGAACGCAGCAAGTTCGACTGAATGAAGAATGGTCAAAGATATTGGAAACAGAATATGGGGTGCCACAGGGTTCGGTATTAGGCCCATTGTTATTTATAATATATATGAATGATATTGTAAAAGCGTGTTCGGAGGTATGTAATATAAAAATGTTTGCGGACGATACCTTAATTTATGTAATAGGTGAGAGTAGTGCGGAGGTTGAGAGAAAATTGAATATTGCGTTTAGAACAGTAGAGTTATGGATGAACACCAATAAACTAAAGTTGAATGCGGGGAAAACGAAGTATATGTTAGTTAGAGGTATAAGAAAAGAATTGAGAGGCAATACTACTGTGAGATGCTTGGATGGAAATGAAATTGAGCGCGTAGAAATAATAAAGTACTTAGGTGTAATTATCGATGACAGACTCAAATTCAACGGACATTGTGATTACATGTTAAAGAAAATAGGGAAAAAAATAAGTTTTTTAAACAGAATGGGGAATTATATCTCGGCCTACACTAGATGTACTGTATATAAGTCAATCATAGCTCCTCACTTCGAGTATTGTGCAACACTACTAATTGATATGGGAGATACACAGTTAAGTAGGCTCCAAAAAGCGCAAAACAGAGCGATGAGAGTCATACTGAAGTGTGACAGGCGTACAAAAGTTGATTGCATGCTTCAAACGCTGCAATTTATGAACGTAAGACAAAGGCTGTACTACAATGTGTGCATATTTATTTTTAAGATCGTAAATAATATGATGCCCATGCAACTTAGCAACAGGCTTAGAATAGTAGGGGAAGCCCGCGAAACTAGGCAGGCAGGGAATATTGTCATCGAATTTCGCAAATCAAGAAGCGCGCAAAAAAGTCTATTTTACGAGGGTGTGCGAATGTACAACGCATTACCAATTGAAATAAAACAGTGTGATCGATTAGTAATGTTTAAGCGAATGTTGAAAGAGTTTGTAATGAATGATGTGTAAAACTGTGCATGTATGTATGCATGTATTTATATGTGTATTGTAAATAGCTGAGAAAGCTAATAATAAATCTCTCTCTCTCTCTCTCTCTCTCTCTCTCTCTCTCTCTCTCTCTATGAGATGAAAGATAGTGAAAGATCGCTCTACGAATACTGTGCATTTATGGTGAACCAGAAGTGAATAAAATTATATAAGGGTGTCGTGGCGTTGAGAATACACGTAAGGACCAAGTAGGAAATAATTTCTCAAACGGGAGTGTGTGGCTTTCAGAAGAACGCGGAAACATTTCCCATGCGGGAAACATTCCGCGAAAGGCAGCCATTATTAGCGACGTGTCTTGACTACACCTGTGTGTGTGTGTGAGGGCGCCCAAAATCAAAACAATCGACGTCAGTCGATACCTATTGATATGGACGAGGAATACTCGGAATATAGATGTGCCGCATGTAAGAAGGCGATAAGAAGCCTGGTCGTACAATGTAAGTCGTGCCTTAAGCTTTTTTTTCACCCTGGATGTGCAAGTAAACATAAGGTGTACGATAAAAATCGAGAATATGTGACATGTCCTGGCCCGTATGAGAAGTTTACAGTTGACAGCGAAAAAGATACATCGACGCGAGGCGGAAGAGAAAGACAAAGTTCGATAGGATCGTCAGAAAGTGACGTAAGCAGAACGGTAGGTTTGAACGCGAGCATGGATATGAAAATTGATTGGGTAGTAAGAACCATGAGAGAGATGAAAAATGAAATGGCATGCAAAAGAGAAATAAAAATGCTAATTAAGGAGACAGTGCAAGAGGAATTAAAAGGTATCAAACAAGAAATGGAAGAATTACGAAAAATGTTTCGAGGAAGAATGCAGGTGTCAGACGTAAACGTGCACGGCAGTGTCAGCTACAGTGAGGCGACGAAGAAAAAGAAGGAAAACATCATAATAATCAAACCGAAGACTCAGCAAGAAAGCGAGACCACTAAGAAAATAATAAAAGAAAAGGTTGATATTAAGAATATGCCAATGGGGATAACAAAGGTACGAAAAGGAAAAGAAGGAACAGTAATTCTAGGCTGTGAAACCGGAGAAGAAATGGAGAAAGTAAAAGACGTAGTACAGTCGAAGCTAGGTGACAATTATAACGTTACTGAATCATTTCAAAAGAAGCCGAAAATAAAAATTGTCAATATTAGCGAGGAAGAAATGGAGGGGGATGATGATGAACTAATAGATACAATCAAGAAGCAGAATAGTATTGGTGAATCTCACATTATCATAGTAAAAAAAATCCAGAAAAAAAAACATATAGATGATAGTCAGACTAGAAATAAAAGTAAAGAAGGTAGATCTATAATAATTGAAGTAGATGAAGTAACACACGCAGTGATGTTAAAAAAAGAAAAGTTGAATATAGGCTGGAGAAAATGCCCTGTGTACAATCACCTCAGTATAAAGAGATGCTTCAAGTGCTGGGGTTTCTACCATATTGCTAAAAACTGTACGAGAGATGAATCGTGCCATAAATGTGCAGGAAATCATAAAGCAAGTGAATGCAAAGAGGTTCATAATAAATGTGTGAACTGTATGTTTAAAATAAAAACATACAATTTGAAAATAAAGGACGACCATGATGCTATGGATCCGGAATGCCCATCATATAAGAGGGCTATCGAAGAAGAGAAGAGAAGAGGTGGATGGGAAACAAAAAAATAGCAGCTACAGATTGAAGAGGATCAGATAGTATATACAAATGCACAAAGTCTACTGGCACACAAGGACGAGATACAGCACCAAATGATGTTGAAATTAAATCCGGCAGTCATAGCACTGTCGGAGACGAGACTGACTGCGGAAATCGAAGATAGCGAAATAAATGTACCGGGGTACAGTGTGGTCAGATGCGACGCAGAAACAAGGAACACAGGGGGGGTTGTTATATATGTAAGAGACGATATTAAATATGAAATAGTGGTATCAAAAAAATTAGAAAGAATCGTTTGGTGCGTGGCAATAGAAGTGAAAGAGATATTGTTTAAAGGAGTGGTAATGGTTATATATCATTCACCGAGTGCGTCGCATGGAGAGTTTATAGGATTCTTAGAGGAGATAGTAGAAGAACTAACAATAAAAGAAGAATGTATAATATTAGGAGATTTTAATATAGATTGTAAGACCGACTCGTATTATACTAATAAGCTTCTAACGACTATGCAAAGTTTAGGAATGAAGCAACATGTAGACAAACCAACGAGAGTTACCAAAAATAGTGAAACAATTATAGATCTAGTTTTTACGAATAAAGAAATAAATGTAGTAGTAAGCTATGAACCCAAGATAACGGATCACGCGTGGATAAAAGTCGCCATAAATACAAACAAGACTGTAAATAAATATAAAGAATTCAGTGGCAGGGATTATAATAGATATAATGCGGAGGAATTTGTTAAGCTAGTGGAGAGTAACCTTGGAAAAGGGCAAGAGCTAGACATTAACTTAAGAGCAAGGAAACTAATCAATAGTATAGTTGATGCCCTAGATACCTCGGCACCTAAAAAAATCTTTAGAATACCGAAAATATGGGAAGGGAAAATATGGTACTCCAAGGAAATAGAAGAGTTAGCGACTAAAAGAGATGAGGCATATAGAAAAGCAATGTACGATAGCACGGAACAGAACTGGCACCTATTTAAAACTCAAAGGAACGCAGTGGTAAATTTAATTAGATCAAAGAAAAAAGAATATCATGAAAACATGATTGATCTTAATAGAAGCGATCCCAAAGCTATGTGGAAAGCATTAAAAGAAATTATTAGAGGAGGATCAACTGGCGCAAAAAATGTAGAAAATGTAGATTTCGAGATATTAGACAATAATATAGAGTGCAAATTAGCCGACAAATTTAATTTATATTATATACAGAGTATTCAAAACATAATAAAATCTATAGACAGGGATAATACTACGAGCCCAAACGAGAGAACTACTTATTGTATTGAAAAGAAGGGAGAGATGGAAAAATTTGAGGCAGTTAAGGCAGAGCAGTTAGAAACAATCATTAGGGAGTTACCAAAAAAGAAAGGAACGGAAGAAGGAATAACGAGCGATATATTAAAAACGGTATTTAATGTGATAGGTAAAGAATATTTAGATATAATTAATAAGTCTCTGAGTGAAGGGTGTTTTTTGAATGAGTGGAAAACATCCACGATAATTCCAATAC